>NC_056506.1:5780306-5787512 GCF_014905685.2 Nematolebias whitei | reverse complement strand
TTTAAGAGTTTTTATTTAAGTTTAGAACAATTATTTATTTTCCACAATGTATCTCTCTCTCTCTCTCTCTCTCTATATATATATATATATATATATATATATATATATATATATATACAAAGGCATTTTAAACCCTTCCCACATTCATGCAATATTCTAAACAATGTTTCTAAACTAAATGCTTTAAAAAAGCACAAAATGCCATGATTTCCATCTCTGCCTCCTCTGCTCTTTGCCACCTGCAAGCACTCTTGACCACACCCACTTCTCTGCTCTGCATGGTGAACTGCTGATCAGCTGCAGCAGGAAGTTTATCCTGTAGTATGGGCTGCACAAAGTTGCAAGAGGAAGCTTTTTTTCTGCAGCTCTGAGCTGCACTAATGTGCAGCAGGTGCTAAATATCCAAAATCCAAAATCGGAGGTTGGAGCGACTCTATAAGAAATCCGGTCTCAAAATTCACAAGGAACTCTATGCGAATCACGTCATCCAGTAAAAGGACAGTATTTCTCAAGCCAAATCCAGCTACTTGGCTGACATCATCAGTTCCAACGTTGGCAATTCAAAGACTTTGTTCTCTCTCCTTAACCGTTCAGTCTCATCTCCTAACTCATTACCCTCTCACATGGTTTCCACAGAATTTTGCAACTCACTGATGTCCTATTTCAATGAAAAGATTCTTTCAATTCATAAACACCTTGGACTGAATACTGCCCCCAGCATCTATGTTGAACTCCCCCCCTCACTCCCTCCCCTTCTCTGTCTTCTCCCTCCCCTCTGCTGATGACATTGCTGGCATTATCAGCAAGGCTAAGTCCTCATCCTGTCAGCTTGATTCATTTCCTACAATTCTTGTTAAATCTTGTCTCCCGTCTCTGCTCCCTATCATCACTAACATCATCCACTCCTCCCCATCCTCTGGCATTGTTCCCACAGCTTTCAAATCTGCTGCCATCGCCCCCATCATCTAGAAACCAGGTCTTGACTTTACCAACTTCAGTAAACTCCGTCCTCCAAGGTTCTTGAAAAAGTCGTTGCTAGTCAACTTCACTCTCACCTATCCAACAATAACATTTATGAAGAGTTTCAATCTGGTTTTCGCCCCCTACCATAGCACCGAAACAGCTCTATTAAAAATAACAAATGACCTTCTTCTTGTTGCTGACTCTGGTCTTCTGTCTATCCTCATTCTACTTGATCTAAGTTCTGCCTTCGACACAATCTGTCATTCTATCCTCCTCAACAGACTAACCTCTATTGGCATCTCAGGTACTCCATTAGACTGGTTCAAATCTTATGTCTCTGACCACACTCAATTAATTCAGCTTAAATCCTTTTGTTACCAGTCTTCCCCCATCTCCATGTGTCCCAAAAGGCGCTGTCCTCGGACACTTCTTCTTCATCATTTACCTCCTTCCTCTAGGTCACATCTTCCACAAATTTGGTGTCCATTTCCACTGTTATGCTGATGACACACAGCTCTACTTGTCAACAAAACCAAACTCCACCCACCCTCCATCCTCACTGACTGTCTCAATGAGCTAAGTCATTGATTTTCTAACAATTTTCTACATCTAAACAGTGGCAAAACAGAAATCATTCTTGTTGGTACCAAAAACACTATTTCAAAGTCACATTTTCTCATCCCCCTTAACAACTCCCTGCTATCCCCCTCGCCTCAGGTCAAGAGTCTTGGTGTCATCCTCGACACCACTCTCTCCTTCACTTCACACATCAACAACGTCACTCGGTCAGCCTATTTCCCTCTCCGAAATATTAACCGTCTCCGCCCTTCTCTCACACCCCGCTCCACAGCTATCCTTGTTCACAGTCTTGTGACTTATTGGATTGACTACTGCAACTCCCTTCTTTATGGCCTCCCCAACAAATCTCTACAGAAGCTACAATTGGTCCAGAACTCAGCTGCCCGTGTCATCACTCAAACCTCCTCCTATAACCACATCACTCCAGTCCTGCAGCAGCTCCACTGGCTCCCGGTTAAATCACGCATCGTCTTCAAAATTCTTCTTCTTACTTTTAAAGCTATCCACAACCTTTCCCCTCCGTACCTATCTGACCTCCTACACATCTCCATCCCCTCTCGCTCTCTCAGATCCTCCTCTTCACTACACCTCCATGTACCCTCTGCCCGCCTCTCCACCATGGGGAGCAGGGCCTTCACCTGCTCTGCTCCTCGTCTCTGGAACTCTCTACCCCCTGACTTAAGAAACACCACCTCTCTTTCTATATTCAAGACTGCTCTGAAAACACATCTCTTTAGACTCGCTTATCCTTAACTCTGCTGTATGTATTTTATACTCTTTATGCATTTTATATTCTGTATGTATTGTATATTCTTTACGCATTTTATATTCTGTATGTATTTTATATTCTTTATGTATTTTATATTCTTTATTCCTGTTGATCTTTGTTCTTACTGTAAAGTGTCCTTGGGTGTCATGAAAGGCGCCTTTTAAATAAAATGATTATTATTATTATTATTATTATTATTACAAAACACCACCTCTCTTTCTCTATTCAAGACTGCTCTGAAAACACATCTCTTTAGACTTGCTTATCTTTATATTTATTGTATGGATTTTTACATTATTTATGCATTTTATATTCTTTATGTATTTTAGATTATTTATGTATTTTAGATTATTTATGTATTTTATATTTCAATTTATTCCTGCTAATCTTTGCACTGTGCTTGTTGTTTGTTTGTACACAATCTTTCTGATATGTTTCTTTCTGTAAAGTGTCCTTGGGTGTACTGAAAGGCACTTTTTAAATAAAATGATGATGATGATGATTATTATTATTATAAATAATTTTAAAGTATTTTTTTTTAATGAAAATTTCATCACAATAGTGCGGTTCATCCATCAATCAGCCAATTGTTTGTCATGTCCAATCCTATTTTGAAAAACTGCAATAGAGCAAGTCCATGATAAATGAACCGCAAAGTAGCAAAGAACTACTGTATACTAATGAAGAGTACTGAGCAGGTTTGGGACTGAGTTTGTCAAACTCCAACATTATCTGTGTTTTCACTGAAATATAACAGGATGTTGCAAGATCACTTGCTCAGTGCTAAGGATGACTCAGCTACTACCACATCAAAATGTTTGCTCGATATTTGTGTAGAAGAATATTGTTTTATCTTACAGTGTAGCATGAAGATGAGCATCCCTAACTATGACCTTTGACCTTTGGGTTGTCTTCCAGACTCACCATGAATCCATCCATCCATTATCTTTTCCCTGCTTCTTCCATTTTGGGTCACAGGGGTCGCCGGTGCCCATGTCCAGCTAGAACTGTGCGAGGGGCAGGGCACACCCTGGACAGGTCGTAAGTCCATCACAGGGCCACATGGAGACAAACAAGACAAATGGTAAATGGACTGTACTTATATTGCGCCTTTCTATCTTATCGAGATACTCAAAGTGCTTTACATTAAAATCTGTGTCCTCATTTACCCATTCATACCAGCACTAGATCTCCATTCATCCATCCATTCATTTTCTTCCTCTTATCCGGGGTTGGGTCACGGGGGTAGCAGCCAAAGTAGGGAGGCCCAGACTTCCCTCTCCCCAGCCACTTGGGCCAGCTCTTCCGGGGGAATCCCGAGGCGTTCCCAGGCCAGCCGAGAAATATAGTCCCTCCAGCGTGTCCTGGGTCTTCCTCTGGGCCTCCTTACGGTGGGACATGTCCGAAACACCTCACCAGGGAGGCGTCCAGAAGGTATCCTAAACAGATGCCCAAGCCACCTCAACTGGCTCCTCTCGATGTGGAGAAGCAGCGGCTCTACTCTGAGTCCCTCCAGGATGATCGAGCTTCTCACCCTATCTCTAAGGGAGAGCCCAGACACCCTGCGGAGAAAACTCATTTCGGTCGCTTGTATCCGAGGTCTCATTCTTTCGGTCACAACCCAAAGCTCGTGACCATAGATGAGGGTAGGAACTTAGATCAATCGGTAAATTGAGAGCTTCGCCTTTTGACTCAGCTCTCTCTTCACCACGACAGACCTGTACAGCGCCTGCTTCACTGCAGATGTTGCACCTATCTGCCTATCAATCTCACGCTCCAGTTTTCCCTCATTCGTGAACAAGACCCCAAGATACTTGAACTCCTCCACTTGGGGTAGGACCTCCTCCCTGACCTGGAGAGGGCACTCTACCCTTTTCCGGTTCAAGACCATGGCCTCAGATTTGGAGGAACTGATCTTCATCCCGGCCGCGTCACATTCGGCTGCGAACCACTCCAGCGAAAGCTGTAGATCACGATCTGATGAAGCCAATAAGACCACATCATCTGCAAAAATCAGAGATGCAATCCTAAGGCCACCAAAATGGATCCCCTCAACATCGTGGCTGTGCCTAGAAATTCTGTCCATAAAAGTTATGAACAGAATCGGTGACAAAGGGCAACCTTGGCGGAGTCCAACTCTCACTGGGACCAAGCCCGACTTACTACCGGCGATACGGACCAGGCTCTGACACCGATCATACAGGGACCTAACAGCCCGTATCAAAGGACCCGGTACCCCATACTCCCAGAGTACCCCCCATAGGGTTCCCCAAGGGACACGGTCGAACGCCTTCTCCAAGTCCACAAAGCACATGTAGATGGGTTGTGCAAACTCCCACTCACCCTCCAGGACCCTGCTGAGAGTGTAGAGCTGGTCCAGTGTTCCACGGCCAGGATCAAAACCGCACTGCTCCTCCTGAATCCGAGGTTCGACTATCCGACGGACCCTCCTCTCCAGAACCCCCGAATAGACCTTACCAGAGAGGCTTAAGAGCGTGATTGCCCTGTAGTTGGAACAACACTCTACGGTCCCCTTTTTGAATAGGGGGACCACCACCCCGGTCTGCCAATCCTGGGGAACTTCCCCCGATGTCCATGCAATATTGCAGAGTCACGTAAGCCAACACAACCCTACAACATCCAGAGCCTTAAGGAACTCCGGGCAATCTCATCCACCCCTGGGGCCCTGCCACCGAGGAGCTTTTTAACCACCTCGTTGACCTCAGCACCAGAGATTGGAGGGCCAGACCCAGAGTCCCCAGGCTCCGCTTCCTCAGTGGAAGACATGCCGGTGGGATTGAGGAGGTCTTCAAAGTATTCCGCCCACCGACCCACAACATCCCGAGTTGAGGTCAGCAGCACACCATTCCCACTATAAACAGTGTTGGTGGCGTACCGCTTTCCCCCCCTGAGACACCGGATGGTGGACCAGAATCGTCTCAAAGCCGTGCGGAAGTCATTTTCCATGGCCTCTCCAAACTCCTCCCATGCCTGAGTTTTTGCCTCAGCGACCACCCAAGCCGCATGTCACTTGGACTGCCGGTACCCATCAGCTGCTTCTGGGGTCCCACAGGCCAACAAGGCCCAATAGGACTCCTTCTTCAGCTTGACAGCATCCCTCACCGACAGTGTCCACCATCGGGTTTGAGGGTTGCCCCCACGACAGGCACCGTCAACCTTGCGGCCACAGCTCCGGTAAGCTGCCTCGACATTAGAGGCACGAAACATGGTCCACTCAGACTCAATGTCCCCCATCTCCCTCAGAACATGTCCAAAGTTCTCCCGGACGTTTGAGTTAAAACTCCATCTCACAGGAGACTCTGCCAGACGTTCCCAGCAAACCCTCACAATACGTTTGGGTCTGCCAGGTCTGACCGGCATCCTCCCCCACCATCGGAGCAAACTCAACACCAGGTAGTGATCAGTGGACAGCTCCGCTCCTCTCTTCACCCGAGTGTCCAAGACATGTGGCCGCAGAGCAGATGAGACGATGACAAAGTAGATCATCAAACTGCGGCCTAGGGTGTCCTGGTGCCAAGAGCACATATGGACACCCTTATGCTTGAACAAGGTGTTCGTTATTGACAATCCATGACGAGCACAGAAGTCCAACAACAGAACACCACTCTGGTTCAGATCAGGGGGGCCGTTCCTCCCAACCACACCCCTCTAGGTCTCCCTGTCATTGCTCACATGAGCATTAAAGTCCCCTAGCAGAACAAGGGAGTCCCCAGGAGGTGCACTTTCCAGTACCCCCTCCAAGGACTCCAAAAAGGGTGGATAATATGAACTGCCGTTTGGTGCATAAGCACAAATGACAATCAAAACCCGTCCCCCCACACGTAGGCGGAGGGGGGACACCCTCTCATTCACTGGAACCCCAACACACAGGCACCAAGTTGGGGGGCAATAATTATGCCCACTCCTGCTCGGCGCCTCTCACCAGGGGCAACTCCAGAGTGGAAGAGTGTCCAGCCCCTCTCAAGGAAACTGGTTCCAGAGCCAGAGCCATGGGTAGAGGTGAGTCCGACTATTTCTAGCAGGAACCTCTCAGCCTCACACACCAGCTCAGGCTCGTTCTCCACCAGTGAGGTGACATTCCAGGTCCCAATAGCCAGCTTCTGTAGCCGAGGATCAGACCGCCAGGGTCCCCCGCCCTCGGCCACTACCCATCCCACATTGCACACGACCCCTTTGGCCCCTCCCACAGGTGGTGAGCCCATGGGAAGAGCATTAGATCTCTATAAAGCTAATTGAAAAAATAATTCTAAAGAGACTAATCAGTGCTTTATCACATTCATTCACCGATGGGACACACATCGGAGGCAACCAGGGGTTCAGTGTCTAGCCCAGGGATACTTCGGCATGTGACTGCTGGTGGATTTGAAGCCCCAACCACTCAGCCACAGCCGCCCACTGACTAATAACTATTCACTCTCTCACTCACAACTAGGGACAATTTAGAGTTACCAATCAGCTTAACATGCATGTTTTTGGTCTGTGGGAAGCAACCGGAGTACCTGGAGAAAACACACACATGCACAGAGAGAACATGCAAACAAGTTCAAGTTTTGTTTATTTTTCATATGCAAGGTTAACGCGGGGTTAACAGTACAAGGAAATGCTTAGGATGAGAAGAACCGATTTGACTCGCTAAAAAATTCAAAGAACAAACCAACAAGAAATATTTAAAGCATGCAATAAGTGTCCCCAAGAAATGTACCAAAAAGTGAAAAAGTATTTATAATATTTACAGTGTCCTAAAAAGAGATATTGAACAACAACATGGTAGAATATAATGGTGCAGCAGGATGAATTAGAATGAAATCAGTATTTCAAGGTAGTAAAATAAGCTAAAATACACATGATACACACCTACCCCCCCTTCCCCCCCA
>NC_056506.1:5761055-5779906 GCF_014905685.2 Nematolebias whitei | reverse complement strand
TATATATATATATATATATATATATATATTTATATATTAGGGGTGTAACGGTACACGTGGGTGTACCGAACCGTTTCGGTACGGTCCACATGTGTACCATTTCAGTTTATTTTTCACTCATTAAATTTTATTAATGAGAGATTATACGCCGCGGAACTAATGTTCCTAAGCGTGTTTCAGCGTGGTGCTATTATCTTGCAGCACACTAGCATTAGCAGCCTAGCATGTCGTTGCAGTCTCCTGTTTGGGAACATTATGGCTTTCTTGTTAAAAGACAAGTGCAGATCCAAAGCTGTGCGTCAACATTGTTTCACAGAGATTGGATCTGCTACAGGCAACACGTCTAACTTGTTAACGCTCTTGAAACTACATCATTCGAACGTGAACATCTCTTCTATAAGCAAGAAAAGCAGCTTTTTGCAAAGACCGATAGCAGCAGCATTTAAACAACCTTTATCAGGTAATTAAGTTCGGTCCAGAGCAATAATACAAGCTGTAGGAGTTTTTAAAGCTCTGGATCTACGTCCGAATGTTGTTGATGCGCTGGCTTTAAAGTTATTAAGCCCCGCTATGACATCCCATCACGTCAACACTTCAGCCAAAAAGTTGTAGCAGCACTTTATGAAAAAGATAAAACTAATCGTCAACAAGCCCTTGAGCAGATTAAAGCCCTGCCCTGATGATGATGATGACCGAGAGATTCAACCACCTCATAACAACCGTTCAAGAAGAGGTATTGTTCTTTTATTATTATTATCTAATTATTATTATTTTTAATTTAAAATTATAATCTTATTAACTCTTTATCTTTCACCTCTTTGTGTTTTATTTCCAGTCTGGAACAAAGAAAACAGCTGAGTCTTCCTGTTAGGGAAATCCACCAGAGATCACCTCCAGCAAAGAAGTCTGTGATGACTGAACTCTGAACTTTTCCAGGGACAGTTGGGAGCAGGTCCAAGAAGAGGTTGTGAGTAATGAGGCCAAATACAGCCACACTGCAAAATTAGCAAAGCTCTACCTCTTTATTCCTGCTACGCAGTGAGAGGATTTTCTCCACTGCTGGAGATGATGTCACCGCAACTAGATCTGTGCTTTTAGCAGAAAATGTGGACAAGTTTGTCTTTTTGACCAAAAACTTAAAACTTGATTAGTTAGATTGTAAACGGTCTGTTGCTGCTTATTGTTCTGGTTCTAACTGTTATTGTATTTATTAAGATTTTTATTATTGTTAGTATAGTTTATTTATTGTAAAGAGTGCCGTTATTTAAAATATCATCCAAATGGGTTGCTTATATTCATTTTTAAACAAACGTATTGTTTACTTGGCATATTTTCAAAATAAACATTTTTTAAAGTCTTTATTTTGTCCTTTTTTGTACCGAAAATGAACCAAATTGAGCCCTCCTTGAAATTGAACCGAACTTAAATGTGAATTTAGCGTACCTTTACATCCCTAATATATATATATATAGTGCTTGGAAAATATAACAATTTTTAATCGTGATTAATCTCAAATATTTTTCTGATTAATCTCGATTAATCTCATTAGTACGCACAAAATTAAATTATGACTTAAAGATGTTTAGAACATTTTATCTCTTGATGCTGCTCAATAATCCAGGTAGCTAAATCTTCCACGGTAAGTCAGGTCCTCTGAACGGATTATTTTTTGTTAAAACTTTTTATCGTTTATTCAAAATACCTCTTCAGTCTGAGGAGGTGCTAAAAACTCAGTCAAATAGCACTCATCAACCAGTTTCTGCTAGCCAGAACCAGTATTCACATGTAAAAGGAGGACCATCAACCTAACAATTGATCATAAAAACGCAGTTTGCTATTCACTGGGGGTTGAATGATTTTGTTGATATTCTTATATACATATTCCAGGAGAGGAATTGAGAGAGTAGTAAATAAGCCATCTTTGTGAAGAGAATCCGTCCATCTTTAAATGGGGCGGGGGTCTCCATTCAACTTTCATACATACTGTTATTTCATCACTCAGCCATCTGTGATGAACAAGAAGCCATCAGGACATTAAAAAGCAATTGTTGGACTCATGTCCTCCTTTGACATACAATATGAATAGCTATTTTCTTAACAGCATCACAGGCAGGATGAAAAGAGTTATGAAGTCTGTCATCAGCAGCTGTCAATCAATTTGTAAAGTGAGATATACATTTAAAATAATCTAATAATTATTTCACAATGAATTTATTTTTTATTTTGCAGCAGTCCCAGCTTAACTTTGTTTTCTGTAACTACAGACATTAATATTCTAAAATATTAAATATATCCTGGTGGGTAGTCAGTCTTAGAGCTGCCAGCCTCAAATAAATGTATCTAATTAAAGCTGCAAGCAGCATTGAAGGCCCTCTCAACAAAGCGCCGCTCCGGCATTATGACGACCGCGGGAGCTCCAACTACTCCGCCCAGTCGCCATCACGAACACTCTTGCGCCCGTCTCACACCCATCACCAGGTTGCGCATTTGCCGAACCTTCGACATCACCTGCGACCGTGGGCGCTCCAGCAACGCGTCCCAGTCGCCATCACAAATGCTCTCATGCCATTCCCACACACGTCCACCAGGGCGCGCATATGCCGAAACTTTGCAATCACCTTCAGCCCATATCAGTATGAGTCCGGCTGCAAGCCTTAGAAGTTTGGCGAAAATCCGACCTTACAGACAGGAGTTATTGTCACTTCCAGTTTTGTCATGAATGTAAAGGACTTCCTTTAGGCTTTTCAACGTGTCATGTGTGGTAATCAACAGTTAGCGAATACGGTTTCAGTCTTATATCTTACACAATGCCAAGCTGGATGAGTCACCCAATAAGCATCACTTTCATCTCTGAGTGGACTGGCCTTAAGTCAAGTCATGAATCAACATTACCATTGTGTCTACAAGTGCTCACTAATGAAGCACCAAAAATCTAGTTTAGATAGGATGATATATTATTGGGATATAACTTTTGGAATAATCTAGGGTCGCACTCGAGTCAAATGTTGAATAACATCACAAATGTATATAGAAGTGTTCAATGATGACGCACAAAAATGTGGTGTAGATTGGATAATATATCATTGAGATATATTAGTTTGAATAATCTAGGGGGCACACTTGAGTCAAATGTTAAACAACAACACCACTGTGTCTAGAAATGCTCACAGATGACGAACCAAAAATCTGGTTCAGATCGGATGATGTATCACTGAGATATCACTGTTAGAATAATCTAGGGGGCGCACTGGAGTCATATGTTAAACCTCAATATCAGTGTGTCTAGACGAGCTCACTGCTCATGTACAATACATTTGGTACAGATCGGATGATTTATTACAGAGCTATGAATAATGTACCAGGCGCTTTGGAAGCTATTGGCCACTTATCATGGACACATGTTCAAGGGTTGGATAATGAGCGATAAGAGTGATTTTTGTACACCTCGGCTCAAATCTGTGCAATTTAGAGCCAAACGTATTACAACGGCGTCACTTCTTAATTCACCACACCGCCACGCCCACATCCTCCAGCTAAAACTGTTTGTAATTTACATCAATTCAGGCCATCTTACATGTATTCTAAGACAACATCATCCTGATTAGGTCAAGGGTGTCAAAGAGGGAGGATTCCAAGTAAAAAAGTGACTTCTTGTTCTGAGGGGCAGGGCTTTGATGATGTCAAAATATGACCACGGTGGATCATCGGGCATCCAACAGGGATGACTCATGCCAAGTTTGGTGCAATTCAGTCTTTCAATGTGAAAGTTATAGCATTTGGAAATATATAGCATGAAGCGCAAGTTTGAGGCCTGGTCACGCCCCTTTAACATATACAAAAACACAAGATTTAGATGAATTTTACTCTCCTATGCCTTAAGGGTATAACAACCAAGTTTGAAGGCAATCCTTCAAAATTCCTAGGAGTAGTTTGTTCAAATTTGCAATTAGCAACGCCCCAAAATGACCCTTTGACCTAAAATGGCCAACTTCCTGTTGAGTTTGTTCTAGGGCTCCAAGAGACTTTTTCATAGGTCCTGAAAAGATACATATGTACACCGAGTTTCAGAATTATCGGTCAAAAAATGTCTTGGGGCTGAAGTTTTAAAATATTCTAGGGGGTGCTGTGGAGGGCAGCACGGTGGCGCAACTGGTAGAGCTGCTGCCTCTCAGCGAGCAGGTCCTTGGTTCAAACCCCGGTCCAGGGGCCTTTCTGGGTGGAGTTTGCATGTTCTCTCCGTGCATGCGTGGGTTTTCTCTGGGTACTCCGGTTTCCTCCCACAGTCCAAAAACATGCATGTTAGGCTGATTGGTAACTCTAAATTGTCCCTAGGTGTGAGTGAGAGAGTGAATGTTTGTTTGTCTCGTTTGTCTTTATGTGGCCCTGTGATGGACTTGCGACCCGTCCAGGGTGTACCCCGCCCCTCGCACAGTGATTGCTGGACATGGGCACCAGCGACCCCCGTGACCCAAAATGGAATAAGCGGGTAAAGAAAATGGATGGATGGGATGGATGGGTGCTGTGGAGGCTATTGGCCAATTATCATG
Source organism: Nematolebias whitei (assembly GCF_014905685.2). NCBI lineage: Eukaryota > Metazoa > Chordata > Actinopteri > Cyprinodontiformes > Rivulidae > Nematolebias > Nematolebias whitei. The sequence goes on along the minus strand of NC_056506.1, from coordinate 5,775,359 downwards.
GCTTCCTGTTCAAGGGGTGCATGATGATCAATCATAGTGATTTAGGTGAACTTAGGCTCAAATCAAATCCGTATAATTTAGTGGCAAACGTATAGCGTATAGTTAAGTCTTACTTCGCCATGCCACGCCACCCACATGCTCCACCCAAATCTGTCAGTGTTGGAAAGCAAGTTACAGCAACATGTCTTTGGTCACTGGACACACTATCATGCTGATTAGATCACAGGGGTCAGATAGGGATCTTTCAAAGTAAAACTTTACACTTCCTGTTGTCAGGGGGCGTGGCTTAAGTGATGTCATGATTTGACCTCTTGCAGTCTTGCAGGGGACCAGATGTGGATCAATCACTGAAGGTTTGATGTCTCAGACAGTTTTCGTGTAGGAACTATTAGTGTTTCGTTTTTCATGACGAGATGTCAACATTTTGAAGTCTGGCCCAACCCCTTCAGCATGCGCCGTTAGCACCGTTTTGATAATTTTTTGTCCCCCATGCCTTTTGACCAAAATGGCCAAGTTTGAAACCGATTGAGCAAAATCCCTAGGAGGAGTTCATTCAAATGCGGAGGCTGTAAACCGCCAAAAAGATGTGAAATTTGAGATGGCATTCCAAAATGGCCGCCTTCCTATTTATCGTACAACATTGGTGCCATAGGATTTTCTGTGCATCTTGGGGAATTTTGTACCAAATTTCATGCTTCTATGACAAAATAAGGTCAATACAGAGGGTATTTTGTAAATTTCCAGGTGGCGCTCTTGAACCGTTTTTGTTGCTATTTTTGCGATGCCCTTAAAATAAATATTTTTCACCAGTCCTGATGCGTCCACCAAATTGGGTGAGTTTTGGGATGTTAAGGCCCTCAAAAGGCCAGTTAATTTGGCATAAAAATTGCTCGGGCCTAATGAACTGAGCAATTACAATAGGCCTTTCGCTGCTCGGGCCTAATAACTTTAAAAACAGTGTTAACCACTGAGCGGTCATGCTGCCAAACCACAGAGCTATCATCCTGCTTTGGCTACTTTGGCTGTAGTAGCTTGGGATGAGTCTACGGTGCAGAGGATAGCCCCCAGAAACCATCTTATCTCTCGCAAACTGGTTGGTCCACTGTAGGAGTGTACTGCTTAGTGGGGAAAACAGGTTTTTTGGGACTCCTCAGACTGATAAGGCACTTCAGATGAAGGGCAAAATATGTCTAAACAAACAAAAAGAAAAGAAATTGTACAGATGACCTGATTGAACGTTGCTGGAGCATTTACCTGGATTATTGAGCATGATCCTTGATGTCTTGAACCACTTTGGCTGAGGAAGCTTAGAATGAGTCGATGGGGGAGAGGACAGCACCCCGGAAACCATCTTATCATCAAACTGGTTGGTCCGCTGTAAGAGTGTACTGCTTAATGGGGAAAACAGTTTGTTGTCCTTCAGACTGATGAAGTCCTTCGAATGCAGGGCAAAACATCTAACAACAGTAACAAACTGTACAGATGACCTGATTGAACAGTGTTGGATGATTTTCCTTGATCTTTGAACATGAAACTTGATATCTTGATCAACTTTGTATGTGGACGCTTGGGAGGAGTCGACCGCGGAGAGGACGACCACCAAGAACCATGTTATCGCCAGAAAACGGGTGGTCCACTGTACAAGTGTACTGCTTATTTGGGAAAACAGTTTGGGAATCTTCAGACTGATGAAGCCTTTTGGATTGATGGCGAAACGTCTCTCAACCAAAAAAAAAAATGTACAGATGACCTGATTGAACATTGTTGGATGTTTTACCTTAATTGAGCATCAACATTGATGCGTTTAACCACTTTTATTTATGTATTAACATATATTTCTCCAGTCAAATCCAATTGAGATCACAGATCTCTTTTGCAAGGATAGCCAGGGCCTCAAGGCAGCCTAATATGCATGTTTTTGTACTATGGAAGGAAACCAGAGTATTCAGAGAAAACCACCGCAAGCATGAGAAGAACATGTAAACTCCACACAGAAAGACCCAATGTCCAACCGGGGATTGAGCCCAGGACCTTCTTGCTGTGAGACAACAATTGTAACCACTGACCCATTGTGCTGCCAAAACAATGAGCCGTCGTACAGCTTTGGCTACTTTGACTGTGGCAGCTTGGATATTAGTCTACGGGGGAGAGGACACCCCCCAGAAACCATCTTATCATCAGCAAAATGGTTTGTCCACTGTAGGAGTGTACTGCTTAATTTGGAAAACCATTAGTTTGGGACTCCTCAGACTGATGAAGCCCTTCAGATGAAGGGTGAAATGTATCTCAACAAAAAAAAAGAAACTGTCCAGATGACCTGATTGAACATTGTTGGATGTTTTACCTGGAATATTGAGCATGAACCTTGATGTCTTGAACCACTTTGGCTGTGTCAGCTTGCTAGGAATCAACGGGGGAGAGAACAGCCTCCAGAAATCATCTTATCACCAGCAAACTGGTAGGTCCACTGTAGGAGTATACTGATTAGTGGGGAAAACAGTTTGTTAAGGACTCCTCAGAATGATGAAGCCCTTTGTATGGAGTGCGAAACATCTCTCAACAAAAACAAACAAAAAAAAAATACACTGCCCAGATGACCTGATTGAACGTTGCTGGATGATTTACTTAGATTGTTGAGCATGAGCAATGATATCTTGAACCACTTTGGCTGTGGCAGCTTGGAAGGAGTCGACGGGGGAGAGGACAGGCCTTAGAAACCATCTTATCATCGGCAAACTGGTTGGTCCACTCTAGGAGTGTACTGTTTAGTGGGGAACACAGTTGGGTTGGACTTCTCAGTCTGATGAAGCCCTTCAGATGGAGGGCAAAAAGTCTTTCAACTAAAAGAAAAGAAACTGTCCAGATGACCTGATTATATATTGTTAGAAGTGTTACGTCGGGATCTGGCTGCGGGTCACTGGTTACCCAGTGGACCCCTCTCGGAACCAAGGCCTGCCTCACGCCCACGTCTCTTCCCCCCGACTTGAATCTCCCTCAGAAGTGGCAACTCATACTAATAATAAATCAAGGAAACGTGAATTTAGTTTTACCAATTGTATTAAAATCAAGGCCGGAAAAGGTTACAGTTTACAGCGCTGGCCTCTCCGGTTTGTGATGCGATCACGAACCCGGAAGAACCCAGATGTCCCGTGTCATTACTCATTTATAGGGCCTAGACTCCTCCTTCACAGAAGGGGAGCTCCACCTGTCAGTGTATGAGGGGTCATGACTAAGTATGATCTCAATAGATCTTACATGGACTGACGTGTTAGGAAATATGAGACGGTGCTTCAAAAGCCTTTCTACGTGATGTAGCAAGCAGAAATAAACTCTATTCCTTGACGGATATTGAATCCCAGGAAGACTCAGAGTTTCTGGCCCAGTTTAACCCAGTCAGAACCAGGTCATAATTTCATTATAATCCCGTCTCTGAGCAGATCAAAAAACCCACTACCAGTCTAGATAAATATCTAACAACTCCTCCTGGTTCGAGGGGCCCTAAAAAAGGATTCCCTCGAATAAAATCTCAGTTCAGTACCGCTAGATAAGCAAGCAATTAATCACTTTTCCTCTGGGTGAATGTAAACTACTTCTTATATGTTGGCGGAGGATGAACGAGGCGGAGGCGTGTGACCAGGCGTGTGACCTGGGCCACCGTCAGGTCAAATAAGATGCCAGAGCTGACAGCTAGCGTGAGAACTACCTCCCTCAGGTCGCCTGACCTAGCCCTGGACATCTGCCTAGGACTTCAACACCCCCCTGGTGTGGTGAATAGAACATATGGAAGTTTCTAACATGGTCTAAGTCAGAGTTCTAAATATATGATTTAATGATTGCAGAAGGCATCCTAATGCAAGAAACTGTTCTTATCTAATAGACGTTTATCAGTTTGTAGAACATGATTCTTCTTTTTTTTACTCCAAGGGCAGGCCTGGTCCATTTTGTCCATCTGGAAAGGAAAAAGAAAAAAAATCTGTGCCCCTTCCTCTTCAATCATGCAATAGCCAATTTATTTGCACAGACCAATACGAGTATTTTTTGACTGTCACAGCAGAAAATGTGTTTGTGTGAATAAAAACTGATTGAAACAATTAACGCATTTTAACGTGCATATTGTATGTAAATAACAGAACCTCCCAACTCCCCCTGGTGATCTAATATAAAAACATTCCCAATCAACAAATCAATTTATCCATTCCACCACCCTTCAATTTAATCTCAATTTAAATTGAAAAATATAATCTATTCACCCCCTGGAAAATCTATATTATAAAACCCGATTTTATGTATTTATCAAAATCTTTTGGTCTCTCGTCATGGCACTTAACATTAATTAGCTGTAAAAAAAATCATTATTTCATAGAAAACAATATTAAAAATTAAGTCTATCATCGCAATTGCACCATCTAGTGGCGTTATTTCATCATGATCTGCTCTGAACAAATACATTCTTATTCATGTTTTCACACATCAAATAGTCATTAAATAAACAAATCATCAAGTAATCATTAAAAGGTAATATTTAACTAAGCACCATGCAAAAGTATTTTGTTCAACCATTTAAGGGAAAAAAAAATCACCATAACGCTCCATAATACTGTAAATAAACTGTAAACATTAACATTTAACCCACCCCATAATTAGTCAGTCCATCAATCATTTCATCTCTCAAAGTAGTTTGAAAAGACCTGTCACCCAATAAATGTTGAGTTCAACATTCAAATCAACCACAATTCTAAAGTACACCTCTGTACTTCATTGTTAAAATTTCTCCACAACTTAGCTTCATATTATCTGTTAATTTCCCCTTATAATCCCCCGTGTGTCTGGCTTCCTTCCTGTTAGGTTGTAACACACTCCTAGGAAGGTCCACTTAGTTATTCGTCGCTGCGGACAGCCAACTGTAGGTGCCGAGGGACAATCCTGTCCTTCCGCTATCATGAGCTGTGTTTCCTGCTAGTTCCAGGATCTCAGTGGTCAGGCACTCGAGCACAGCTGGCAGGTAGATGAGAATGCATCCACAGAACATCCTTTTCAACTCATTTGAGATTTGGGGCTGTAGTTGAGATATTATTTGAGCTTTTGATATGTTAATAAGATGCTGTTGGTTGTAGAAAACTGCTTTGTTGCCATGGTTACGCATCATAACAAATGTCCAAAACTAAAAAAAGTTTCAGTAAAAATCCTTCCAGCTGCACAGCATCCGATACCAGAGGAAACAATCATCCAAAAAATGTGACTTACATCCAGAAAAAGAGGAATTCAAGTTTCCAAAAGCAAAATTTCAGAATGAAAGTAACAGAGCTGCTCCAACATGCAGCCATCTTGAGCAGCGCAATTCTAGAACATGCTCCTCACTTTGGGGGTGCCTGGGAGAGGGAAATCAGGTCGGTCAAGTCAGCTCTACAAGTTGTCCTGAAAGATCAAGTTCTGGCAGAGGAAGTATTCCTAACAGCCCTCATAGAGGTTGAAGGAATTCTTGACTCCAAACCTCTTGGTTATGTCTCCTTTGATGTGGCCGACTCAGACCCATCACGCCAACTCTTCTGTTAATGGGGCGGCGAGATGCAGGACTCCCACAGGTAGTGTACGGTCCTCATGTTGCTCTGTCCAACAGGAGATGGAAACACAGTCAGGTGATTAGTGACCATTTTTGGAAACGATTTGTCCGGAACTACCTCCCAGGACTTCAGTTGAGACGGAAATGGAGGAAAATCTACTGATAATGCTGCTGTGGGACAAATTGTAATGATCGTAGACTCCAACCTTCCCAGAGGACTGTGGCCTGTTGGGTCCATCACCAAGGTTTTTCCTGGGACGGATGGTGTTGTTTGAGCTGCTGAGGTGGAAGTTAAGGACAGTATCTACATTCGCCCTGTTACCAAATTGGTGGAGCTTCCTGAAGTGCCTGAAGACTTACTGTAAGCTGTACTTCTCCAAACTCGTGGACTTTTGAATGAGTGTATTTGTTGCAAATACAGGGGCAGCTGTTAAAAGTCCATGTCCTCCTTTAACACTACGTTACCCATGATGCACTTGTTTTCTTTTTAGTACTTCTCGCTTGTGGCTTGGGAAGTTACTTTCTGTGCTTCGTGTGCTCAGCGCCGTGAGAACAGCTTCCACAGAGCAAATAATTGCCATCCACTGCCAATCATTTACTAGATATGTGTGTATGAGTGCTGTGTGAGTTTTTTTATGATGTAAGTATTTCTTTTCTGCCTGAAATTTGTGTTTACATCAGTTATTAGCCCTCGTGTTCATCCAACTACTGTTACCACAAGGGCTTATTTACGATAACATCTCAAGTTTTGTATTATAGTTTAGCAAATATGTTGTGATTATTATAGTAAATGTGAAATTTACCGTTCATTTCACTTTTCTGACATTTCTTGTGGCGTGTGCGTTATTGCATGATTGATAATTCATTTGTAGTGTTATATTGCCCTCTAGGGGATTTTTGTGGTACTGCAGGCCAGTTTTCATACTGCATCCATGTGTGACTTTAGTTTAACTAGATGGTTATCAATATACATTTTTTATTGTTTCTTTCTGTTTCAGATAACCACACACATACGCACACATATATTCACATAGCTGCTCATCCACATCAGCATCTGTACCCTCATCTCCTATGTACCTGCTACTATTTCCTCATCAATAAACCGTCTGAACTGCACCTTTGGATCTGGCTTATTCCTTCTGACCGAGGAAGATTCAGTTGACAAGCAAAGAGCAATTAGTGCATGCTAGACGCACACAGTCTCTTACACTAACGTTTGCATAGTGTTTGTATTTGAGTTGACCTACCACTTTAAGTCAAGTATAACTTGTTAGCTGCCTTAATGTTAGTATGAGACATAGTTTATAGTTTTATTTACCTGATGGAGCCAAAGAAGGAGGCAGCGAAAATAGTCCGGCGGAGCGCTTCAAAGAAAGGCCACACTTTTACTTCTACACCCTCCTATTGCAAGTGCTACACTGAGCTGACTGGTCATTTTATTAAAGTTAAGCCACGCTTTCGATCTTGGCCTTTTACTCTCCATGTATGCGAACACTTCCGGTGGATTCTTCTTCGTTGGTTTTTGGCAGGTGGCTTCTTCTTCGTTTGTATTCGGCGGGCGGCTTCTACTTCCGGTTAGCGGACTAGGCATCAAAAGTAGGAATCAAAAATAAATATTTCAAACGTTTCCGGGAAAACCGGACAGTTAGTCCCGGTTCCAGTCAATCCTCGATGCCCAACCCTATTTCGTATCGAGTTGAATCAGCAAAGAATGATCCGAATGGGGCATTTACATGACACATTTTTATTCTGAATGGCTCTTTAATCCGATTACTTAGGTCCATGTAAACATAGCTAGTGATGGCTGGACATGGGCACAATTGACCCCCGCAACCCAAAAAGGAAGTGGTGGGTAAAGATAATGGATGGATGGACAGATGGACTTATTTGAGAGTAAGCAATGCTTTTTCTAATTGTTTGGACAAAAACAAGAATTTGTAGACAGACATACTGTTTGCACCACCTGGGGCTTAGTGTTATTTTTTCAGAAGGAGTTGCACATCAGCTGTAGGGTTTCTGGGGTCTGGTCCTGCATGCTTGTTTTCCCTCATGTTTACCAGTCACCCCTCATTGTTTCTCCCTGTGTTCCAGCACTGTCACACCTGTGTCTGATCCTAATCACCACAGGTGTCTTTCATTTCACCTTGTTAGTGTCTATATATATTCCGACCCTTGGTGTCTTGTCAGTATTTCTGGATTGTCCTGTCAAAGGCTTCGTGATCAATCTCCTCTTCATGTACTCCTTTAAAGCAAGTTAGCTGCCCCATCAGCATTTTGTTTTGTTTATTCAATAATAAACGTTTTGCTTGTTTTATTGGAGTCTCCTCGTCTTCTTGCACTTTGGGTTCAAACATGTTTTGGTCAGATCATGTCAGAAACCATAGACCAAAAACAACCCAGCTGGAAGATAAATCTTTTTGAGTTCCTGGTTTGAGATGCAAAAAAGACTGCTCAGCGTGAGAAGGAGGAGAGGAAAAAGACTGTACCAAGGTACTCACCTAGCGTTTAAACCTGAGTCCATTTCCTCAGCACCTCGCCTTTTTTCACCCCCTCACAGAGTGGCAGCATCTCACAGCCCACCTCCTCCCCAACCACCTCCTGCTTTCCTGGATTGATCTTCAAAGGGAGGGGGGCAATCTGCTCTGACTCACCGCAGAAGGAATGGGCAGCAGAACCAAACTGGTTCCACCGAACCCCAGCACGTTTCTCCTCAGATGTAGCCCAGCCCTTGCTGGTCAGAGGACTGGCAGGTGGAGCAGATAAGTCCTTGTCCGTGAGTTACCCTTCATAGGGTAGAGGACATTGCACCCATCACTAGGTGGGAGGACGCCGCACAACCCTGCACACGAGTTGCTGGGGGAGAGGATGCCGCATGCCCCTATGCACCCCTCGCTGGGAGGGGGTAGGAGCCCTGCAGCCCTAGCTATCTGTGGGAGAGGATGATCACTGTGGAGGATTTAATCTTCAAGTACTTTGGGGTTGGCCTTGTCGCTGTTTTAAGTGCTCTATAAATAAAATGGTATGGTATGGTAAGTACACCAAGGCTGACAACACTAACAATTTGCCTGAGATGTGGGAGCAGTTCCCGCAGACATGGATGGAGAGGCACATGTTGCGCTCACTTCTTCTGGCTCCTGTTCAGCCTGGTCCTCCTCTCAGCTCACCTCCAGCTGATCTCTCTTCCACACCTCCAGCTGCACCTGTCTGGCCTTCCATGCCAGCAGCTCCAGCAATGGACTCGCTGGCTCCCACACCAGCACTGAACTTCCTGGCTCCTGCCCAGCCTGGTTCTCCTCAGCTCACCTCCAGCTGATCTCCCTCACACACCATCAGCTTCTCCGGGTCCCACGCCAGCTGGTCCTGTCTGGCTTTCCAAACCAGCAGCACCAGCACTGGACTCGCTGGTTTCCACACCAGCACTAGACCCGCTGGATTCCACACCTCCAGCTGCATCTGTCTGGCCTTCCATGCCAGCAGCTCCAGCCCTGGACTCGCTGGTTCTCACACCAGCACTGGACTCGCTGATTCTCACATCAGCTTTCCTTATGCTGGGTTCCACTCCAGCTTCCTCCATGCTGGGTCACGTCGCAGCACATGCCTCGCTGGGTCCCGTCACAGCACCTGCCTTGCTGGGTCCTGTCTCAGCTCCTGCCTCGCTGGGTCCTGCACCAGCACCTGCCTCGCTGGATCCTGTATCAGCTCTTTCCTCGCTGGGTCCCAAATCAGCACCTGGGGTCCTCGTTCTAGAGGCCCTCACCCCTCCTGAGGTCCTCTCTCCAGATGCCTTTGTTGATGCTGTGAACCTTGCTACTCCTGCCGCTGGGGTCATTGCTTTGCCTGCCTGGTGATCTCAACACCTCAGCCAAAGAAGAAGCAGAGACAGCCACAGCCGAAGAAGAAGCAGAGACAGCCGTATCCTGCAGAGGCCCTCATTCATCCTCCAGAGGCCCTCGCTCATCCACCTGGGCAGCTGTGGCTGAGTGGTTAGAGCAGTCGTCCTCCAATGCGAGAGTTGGAGGTTCGAATCCAACAGCAGTCACATGCCGAAGTGTCCCTGGGCAACACACTGAACCCCTCATGGCCTCTGATGTGTGTCCCATCGGTGTATGAAAGTGATATAGCTTGGATTAGTCTCTTTAGAATTATTTGTTCAATTAGCTTTGTAGAGATCTAGTAGAGTGCTGTATGAATGGGTAAATGAGGGCACAGATTGTGTTGTAAAGCACTTTGAGTATCTCGATGAGATAGAAAGGTGCTATATAAATACAGTCCATTTACCATTTACCTGCAGCCGTCCCAAGGGTTTCATCGCCTCTAGCTGCAGTTCATCCCAGGGGCCTCTCCACCTGCAGTTTTAGCCTCTCCTGTGGTTGCCCCACCTGTCACCATGGTCTCCTCGGGGGTCTCATCCCTCTTCTGCCTGAGTCCAGGAGGGTACATGTGGACACCACCACTGACCATAAAGGGACGGTCTCCTGGCTGCCCACCAGACCTCTGGCCTGCTGACGGATGGTCATCCGGTCATCCCCCGGATCTTCTGTCCTGCTGTAGATGGTCTCCTGACTGCCCACCTTGACTCGGGGGAGGGGAGTAGTGTTTCTGTGTTTCCCATTTGTGTTCATTGTCTTCCCAGGCTCCTACCTCTCTGTTTTTGTTTGTTCCTTCTGTGCCCTACTTTGTCTTTTTTCCCACCCCCTTACCCAAGTGGATGGTTCTCTCCTTGCGATTTCAGGGGCCATCACTTGAGAGGGGATCCTGTAGGGTTTCTGGGGTCTGGTCCTTCATGTTTGTTTTCCCTCATGTTTACCAGTCACCCCTCATTATTTCTTCCTGTGTTCCAGCACTGTCACATCTGTGTCTGACCCTAATCACTGCAGATGTCATCCATTTCACTTTGTTAGTGTCTGTATATATTCAGCCCCTTGGTGTCTTGTCAATGTCTCTGGATTGTCCTGTCAAAGGCTTTGTGATCGTTATCCCCTTCGTGTCCTCCTATAAAGTAAGTTAACTGCCTCATCAGCATTTTGTTTTGTTTATTCAATAATAAACGTTTTACTTATTTTACTGGAGTCTCCTCATCTTCCTGCACTTTGGGTTCAAACACGTTTTGATCAGATCATGTCACCAGCTTTTCTAAAACTGTTTGACCCCACAACAACTAAAACCACTATTCACAATAGAAAATAGAGGGGCTCAGGCTAGGAAAGATCTCCCTTAGAGGTCAAGAAAGTGCAGTGTTGAATGAAGAGACAGCTTCATACTAGAAATAAGCTGCTCTGAGAAGGACAGTGAGATAAACTCAAAGAAGTCACACACACAGCTCAACATGGAGACAGGATGGATAGATTATGAGATGGTAGAAAAATGAGAGTTTGAGTGTTCACAACCATTTCCAAAATGGAGTAAATCAATTTCTCACAATGTTCACAGAGGAACAGGATCTTTGGGATTACAAACTGAAAACTAAATTAACATAAATACATTTGGACAATAGCAATAACTCCAAACTCTGCTGAAGCAACACTGCACTGATTTAAGCAAAAACAGTTAAAGGTCCTGTAATCATGCAGTTTAAACTTGGACCTCAATACAATTTAGAATCTCTGGTTTAGTTTGATTGACAAATGTAACATTTATCCAACCAGCTGGATCTGTTTGGACATGAAGATTGAACAACAAGGCCACGTTAGATGGATCAGCGAGATGGACCTGAAGACACTTTATGCAGGAATTGCTGCAAAATATGCTGACACAAAGTTTTAGGCAGGGTGGTGGCATGTGAATTCATTTACAAGTAACATGCACTATTTTTCCATCCATCCATCCATCCATTATCTTTACCCGCTTACTTCATTTTGGGTCTTGGGGGTCGCTGGTGCCCATGTCCAGCAATCACTGTGCGAGGGGCGGGGTACACCCTGGACAGATTGCAAGTCCATCACAGGGCCACATAGAGACAAACGAGACAAACAACCATTCACTCTCTCACTCACACCTAGGGACAATTTAGAGTTACCAATCAGACTAACATGCATGTTTTTGGTCTGTGGGAGGAAACCGGAGTACCCGGAGAAAACCCACGCATGCACGGAGAGAACATGCAAACTCCACCCAGAAAGGCCCCTGGACCGGGGTTTGAACCAAGGACCTGCTCGCTGAGAGGAAGCAGCTCTACCAGTTGCGCCACCGTGCTGCTCGCACTATTTTTCAGTTTTATATAATTTAGTGCTATTTAAAAAATGTTTTCACAATTCCTTCTATACCTGGATTATTGAGCATGGACTTTGTTGTTTTCAACCAGTTTGACAAGACTGTCAACAAGAAAGAGGGCCGGCAATGGAGGAGGGGATGTACCAAAGAGACCATTTTATCCCAAGCAGAACTGTTTTGTTCCATTCTGGAGTAAGGTGTTGGGGGGGAAATCATTTTTGTTATGTTTCCTTGACTGATGAAGCCTTCCGGATCGAAGGCGAAACGTTTCAGCACAAAAAAAAAAAAAAAAAAAACCTGTCCAGATGACCTGACTGAAAAATGCTGGATTTTATACCTGGATTATTGAGCATGGACTTTGTTGTTTTCACAATTCATTTCATTGATTTGAAATGTTGTATAAATATTATTTATAATTGAGTTACATTTTCATTTAAAATTCATGTTGCAAGGCAACCAAATAGAAAGAACACCAAGAGGCAAGAATGTTTTTGCAAACTACTGTATCAGCTATGAGTTCTGCACAAAACATCCATCCATCCTTTATCTTTTACCCTCTTTTTCATTTTCGGGTCACTGGTGCCCATATCCTACAGTCACTGTTTGAGAGGCGGGGAACATTCTGGACAGGTCTCCAGTCCCTCACAGGAGCACAGAAGCAAGAGACAAACAACCATCCACTCTCTCACTCACACCTAGGGACAATTTAGAGTTACCAAACATTCTAACATGCATGTTTTTGGTATGTGGGAGGACACCGGAGTACATGGAAACATGCATATGAATATAAAATAGTACATTAATATGTTGAACTGAGCTGTCTTGGAAATAAGAACTATCATAAGGTACATTTGTACATATTCAACTGAGGACTTTGCCTTAGCAGCTGAAGTTCCAGCATGTTGAGTCGAGCTCATTCAAAGTTCTGTCACAGTTTCAACAGACAGAAGAGCAGAGTGATGAGGATTCAGGCCAATGAACTGAAGCAAAGCCACCTTTTGTGGTGACATGGTGTTTGTTCTTGGATTTTCAGGGGTGTCAGGACCTCAGGACCTTGTCTGCTGGGACTTATCTGTCCCCAGCTCAATTACTGACATGTCAACAGTGATTTATGAGCTGAGGGGGTAGAGAGAGGCGTGAGGAAAAGATTGGGACCTGGCTAAAAGTGGCCATGGACCACATGGTTGGGTCATAGTGGATGAGTGCATGACTGAGTCTTATTACCCATGTGGTAATGAGAAGCTTTAGCCTAGTGGTAGTGGTCTGATTAGGAGGGCGGTGGATCATAAAATAGTGGGTGGACAGCCATTAATGTCACTTCTTTCACAGAGCCGGACGCTGAAGAGTGGGTACACTTTTAAGCATGAGTCCCCCATCAACCCTCTTGACTTCTGCTTGACTGAAACATAAAGAGAACTGAGCTCATAAAAGAGCAATGGACACATGGCAGGCTGTTTGCTGAGCTTCAGTGTTGTGACAGTGTCTGTGGAGTGAAATGCTCATTTATCATTAAGAGGACACAGATGTTTGATTTGAAATTTTTCTGCAAATCATTTTTAATTCACAGCCCAGTATAGTCAGGACCATTGGTACCAAAATGAGACAGTTTTGTCCAAAATGGCTTCTGTCCTATACATTTTATCATTTTGTCAGCTGTCATCTAATAGAAGTTTTTGCTCTTATGACAATTTTTTTTATTTCACATTAGGTGTTTTTCTTTTCTGATTAAACAGGAGGAAGTTGTCCCTTGTTTTTTCATATTTCCTCTGAACTGAATACTTAAGCTCAGCTGGAGCAACAACACCACCAGCCTGATCAAGAAAGCTCATCAGAGACTCTACTTCCTCAGACGGCTGAGACGAGCTGGTCTGGGAAGCTCAGTCCTCACCTCCTTCTACAGGTGTGCAGTGGAGAGCATCCTGTGCTCCAGCATCAACGTGTGGCATGGAGGCTGCACAGCTGCAGAAAGAAAAGCTTTGCAGAGAGTGGTGAAGGCTGCACAGAAGATGTTGGAATCAGCCTCCCCACCATCACAGACATCTACACCTCCAGATGCAGGAAGAGGGCCACCTGCATCATGAAGGACCCCACTCACCCAGCACACACACTTTTTGCCCCACTCCCCTCAGGAAGGAGGTTGAGGAGCATTAAGTGTAGAACCACTAGACTGAGGAACAGCTTCTACCCTGAGGCTGTTAGACTCATGAATCTCTAACCAGAATAATCACTGTGAAAAATCACATCATGTTGCTGCTGATCTGTTTCATGTTGCTGCTGATCTGTTTCATGTTGCTGCTGATCTGTTTCAATGTTGATGTGTTCATGCGTGCTCATCTGCTCACAGACTCATGTTCATGTTTGTGCTGATGTTCAATGTTTTATGTTATGAGTGCTTAGTGTATATTTAGTTGATGTTTTTCTTAGTTCATATCTTAGATGTTATTACTGTTTTTCTTATACATTTTATTGTTGGATGTAACTGGGACCCTGTGTACATAATTTCGCTCCACCTCATGTGGTACATGTGGTGGAGC
>NC_056506.1:5755059-5760655 GCF_014905685.2 Nematolebias whitei | reverse complement strand
CATCTGCTCACAGACTCATGTTCATGTTTGTGCTGATGTTCAATGTTTTATGTTATGAGTGCTTAGTGTATATTTAGTTGATGTTTTTCTTAGTTCATATCTTAGATGTTATTACTGTTTTTCTTATACATTTTATTGTTGGATGTAACTGGGACCCTGTGTACATAATTTCGCTCCACCACATGTACCACATGAGGTGCGAATGATAATAAAGAATCTCTGACTCTGACTCTTAAATCCAGGATATCTAATACAAATGACTGTCTTATAGTATGAAACTTCATACTAAAAATAAACCCACAATCAGACACAAGAATGATGAGTAAATTGTTCTTTATGATATAACGGAGTTGATTAGAAGCCTAGCAATTTTTGAAGACTTGCATATGGCCTACTATCTTTCATGCCAGGGCTTAAATTATGATTTTTTTTAATAATAAACATGGACGAATGGACAGACATGAAACTTGAGAGACAATAGAGTGGACATTTAATCACATACACTACAGTATGCTGTTTCTTCCCTGCCACAATCAGACTGATGGCAAAACAAAATTAGAGCACAGAAAAAACTACCTCTCCATGTGCAAAACATTTCTATTTCAAATGTATATTGCTGTTATAAAGCATATAAAAAAGTCACTTTATTTTACATCTTGGTCCCCATAGATAACCTGTGAGTACCCCAATAGGCACTACATACTCTGTAAGTACCAGATATGAGTCTTGTATGTGTCAGGTATTAATGGAAGAAGCGGGTAAAAGATAATGAATGGGTGGATGGATGTGCTTTTCTTATATAATAATATTATTTTAATGTGTTATACAAATTCTCCTGTACCAGAGAGGCATAAAAAACAAGGCTGAACAAAATAATCCCTTTTATGTTATTCATTCATAACACATTGTTGTTTTGTCATCCATACTGTGGCACTTTCAGCAAAAAATGTTCAGTCACTAAACCTCCCAAATTTGTCACTCAGAGCAGATTATCGCCTAATCTGCTCAGATTAGAAGGCTGGCTTCTGTGCATGTGATGGCTCCGTCTGTGGTTTGAGCTTCTGTATTGAACCAACAGGGGTATCATGGGGGCTCTTATCTCTGAGTATCATGTCAGTTAAACTCCTTAAACTCAGAGAACCAATTACTACTGTGTAAACATCAGGCCTGCAGATTATTGCAGTGAACTCAGCTGTGTAGGTCAGTGGAAGTCACAACTTCCTCGGCAGTTTCAGGAGTTTCCTCACATAGTTTACTCTCTGATGTTTGCTCTGTCCTGTCCTAAGCACGACCCAGAAGAAAAGATCAGCAAATGTTAATGGAGTGCAAACAAACAGAATTGAATGATTTGTCATTTGGTTTAACTTTTCAACATAAATTTGTAAGCATTGAATTATCAACTTCAAAATAAACGTTAAATTATTCAGCCTTAGCACTAAAATCTTAATTGTATTTGTTATAAGGACAATATTAGTAACGGTTTATTTAAAAGATCAATCAATCAATTTATTCAATCAATGTATTCACTCGATTAAAAAAAATATATCATCAGTTTACAAACACATTCTCTGACAACACTTATTTACACGAGTGAAGGGGGGGCAGAAAGAAGAAAATCTTGTATAGACCTGCCCCCTTTCTCAATAATTACAAAAAAATGTTATGGCCATATACATTAAATGAACAAAACAAGTTGCAAACAATATACCAACAACAATAATATGCATAACAATATATCACTCTTCCCATTAACAACTCAAAAGTGTATAAGAGTTAATCATTCTTTTTTTATAAAGTGTTTTGAATTGGTTTATAGTAGAGCATTTTTAACTCCTCATCCAAACTGTTCCATAATGTTACTCCATGCACCGAAATGCATATTTATTTTAAAGTAGTACGCACAGTTTTACTTTTGAAATCGTACTTCCTTCTGTTATTTCTATCACACGAATTTAAGAAAAAGAACTTTTGTAAATTGAACGGCAATAATCTTTTTCTAGCTTTAAGCATAACCAATAGCATTTTTAAATTAACCAGATCCCTTAGCTTCAAGATATTTGACTGAATAAACAATGTATTTGTGTGTTCTCTAGTGTCCACTTTATATAAAACTCTCATAACTTTCTTTTGTAAGACAGGCAACGGTTTAGTGTTGGTTTTATATGTGTTGCCCCAAACCTCTATACAATAAGTCAGATATGGAACAACAAATGAATAATATAATGTCTGGAGTGTTGATAGTTCTAAAACATGTTTTACTTTATTTAGAAGTCCAATATTTTTGCATAGTTTTAATTTTATGTATTTTAGATGAGATTTCCAGTTAAGTTTATGATCTAAAACAACCCCTAAAAATTTAACTTCACGTACTCGTTCAACTTGATTATCATCTATAGACAATATAATAGAATCATCAGTTTTTCTATTGTTGTTGTGTTGTGTATATACATATATATATATATATATATATATATATATATATATATATATTATAAAAGATGAATTTATGAAAGATGCTATTATTATCAGTTATCATAATAACCTATGCAACATTTGATATATTTGTATAATTTTACCTCATGGTGCTGGGATAGCTTGGTGGTCAGTGCCACACTCTTGTATTCCTGAGTTTGCAGGATTGAGCCCAGATTGTGTCAGGAAGGGCATCTGGCATAAAACAAAATGGCCAAATGTTTCATGTGTGTTTGTTCACTGTGATGATCCCTGAAGAAGGGAGCAGCGAAAAGAGACTTACTATAAATGTAATAAAGTTAAGTCAGGTCCCCTGGACAGTTTATTTTTGTTGAAACATTCTGTATTTCCTTCCTGTGGGCCCACCTTCAGGAGGGGCCATATGAGTCGGGTGCATGATGCCATGGGCACTGGCTGAAGGCGGTTGCCTTGGCGCTCCGACGCTGGCTTAACAAAGCTTACCAAAGCTGGCTCATCAAAGCTAGCTCTTGGAACATGAAATGTGACCTCTCTGGCAGGGAAGGAGCCTGAGCTTGCGCGTGACGTTGAGAGGTACTGACTAGATATATTTGGGCTCACCTCGATGCACAACATGAGCTCTGGAACCAATCTCCTTGAGAGAGGCTGGACCTTATTCCAGTCTTGAGTTGTCCATAGTAAGATGCGCCAAGCTGGTGTGGGTCTACTCTTAGCCCCCCAACTTGGTGCCTGCGTGTTGGAGTTTTCCCCAGAAGATGAGAGGCTAGTTATCCTGCGCCTTTGGGTGGGAGGACGAGCTCTGACTGTTGTTTGTGCCTAGGCGCCAAATGGAAGTTCAGAATGTCCGGCCTTCTTGGATTCCTTGGTGGGGGTGATGGAAGGTTTGCCAGCTAGGGACTCCTTCATTATGCTGGGGGACTTCAACGCTCATGCGGGTAATGACAGTGTGACCTGGAGAGGCATGCTTGAGAGGAATGACTTCTCTGATCTGAACTTGAGTGGTGTTTTGTTGTTGGACTTCTGTACTAGTCATAGTTTGTCCATAACGAACACCTTGTTCAAACATAAGGGTGTCCATAAGTGCACATGGCACCAGGACCCCCTTGGTCATAGATTGATGATTGACTTTGTAGTCATGTAATTTGATTAGTGGCCGTTTGTTTTGGACACTCGGGTGAAGAGAGGAGCTGAGCTGACAAGTGATCACCACCTGGTAGTATACTGTCAACAAGAAAGAGGGTCGGCAATGGAGATGGGGGCGTAGCAAAGAGACCATCTTAGCACCAACAAAACTGGTTTGTTCCACTTTGGAGTAAGCTGTTGTGGGAAGAATCAGTTTTGTGTTGTTTGTTTCCTTGACTGAAGAAGCCTTCTGGATCTAAGGCGAAACATTTAGCACAAAGAAAAACTGTCCATGTAGGGATGGCGCCATCTAGTGGGCCTTCCCCTGTCTGTTCTCCCTTGTGTCTCTGCTTTGATTGTCTGATTATCATCACCTGTGTCATATGCTGTTTGTGTATATAAAGTCTGTATGTTAGTCCTGTCAGTGTCGGTTCGTCATTGGGTCTTCCTTGTCATGTCCTGCCAGTCTGGTCCTGTTTGATCCCATCTTGAATCTGTTTTGTAAGTTTGCTACCATGTCAGTCTTTTGATTTATTATCATTAAAAGTATTTGATTTTATATGTCTGCCTCCTGAGTCCTGCCTGCGCAACTGGGTTCTCTCTTGTCCTGACCTGCCTCAAAACCCTGACAGTACGAACCGACCAAAACCTGAACCCAGCAGGCAGGCTCACTCAGACTTTGCTCACATGTATTTGACCAAGCTTGTCCAGATGGAGGGAGCTGCAATCCGGTGCGGCGCTTTTTGGACTAGACCCATCCTGGGACTGGGAAGCCGCAGCCAGGCGGTTGAAGTTCTGCTTTCGCCTCTCCTACTGCAGGAGGAGAGATGAAGATATCAGTTCCAGAAGAACTACACAGCACCCAGGTCCAGTCCCTCCTACTCACTAGTCTGCTCTGGGTGGACGTCTGGAGAGGATGCCGAGTCAGAGGACGAACTCTGGTTCACCCCTGTACACCACCCACATCGCCGCCAGAAGGGAAAGAGAAGACGCAACCGGAACCAGTCTGCTGCTCTTCTGCCCACATCACCTGCAAGTCCAGCTCCTCGCACTCGGCCCGGCGAGGCTGAGTTTTTTGTTTCCGTCTCCTCCTGGTCCCAGCCTGTTCTCCTCAGCCAGAACCTGCGAAACCGGGGAGAATTTCGCAGGGGGGGAGCAGTCATTCCCCCGTTCATCTGCGGAGCGGACGAAGGGGGCCAGCTTGAGGAGCGTGTTGGACAATCACTTCCTGCTCCTATTGATGACCAGATCCCCGAGCTGCCTTTAGTAGAGGACCAGGTGGTTCATCCTCTCATCAGAGGCTCCATAAATATTCTCAGAATTACTTAAAGAAACAGAGTTAAAACTCTAAGACATCTGGTAGACCAACTCCTGGAGACCTTCATCTCCCAGCCTGACCTGCTCAGCACATGGGTTCATCAGGTGATCTTTAAATTTAGCATGAAACTAAAGACTGAACTTGACCCTATTTTTGTTTCCATGCACACTGACTCAACTGAAGAGTACTGACTCAACTGAAGAGTCTGGGAGCTCTCGTGGGGGGGGGGGGGGGTACCCGAGCCCCCATCTACCTGTGGGACTAAAGGGCTCGGAACCTGCAGCCAACCCAGAGTCTGCAGGTTGTCCAGAACCTGCAGCCAGCCCAGAGTCTGCAGGTAGCCCAGAACCTGCAGACAGCCTAGAGTCTGCAGGTAGCCCACAACCTGCAGCCAACCCAGAATTTACAGGTAGCCCAGAACCTGCAGCCAGCCCAGAGTCTGCAGGTAGTCCAGAACCTGCAGCCAGCCCAGAGTCTGCAGGTCGTCCAGAACCTGCAGCCAGCCCAGAGTCTGCAGGTAGCCCAGAACGTGCAGCCAGCCCAGAGTCTGTAGGTAGCCCACAACCTGCAGCCAGCCCAGAGTCTGTAGGTAACCTACAACCTGCAGCCAACCCAGAATTTACAGGTAGCTCAGAACCTGCAGCCAGCCCAGAGTCTGCAGGTAGCCCAGAACCTGCAGCCAGCCCAGAGTCTGCAGGTAGTCCA
>NC_056506.1:5754508-5755049 GCF_014905685.2 Nematolebias whitei | reverse complement strand
GCCCAGAACCTGCAGCCAGCCCAGAGTCTGCAGGTAGTCCAGAACCTACAGCCAGCCCAGAGTCTACAGGTAATCCAGAACCTGCAGCCAGCCCAGAGTATGCTGGTAGTCCAGAACCTGCAGCCCATCCAGAGTCTGCAGGTTGTCCAGAACCTCCAGCCAGCCCAGAGTCTGCAGGTAGCCCACAACCTACAGCCAACCCAGAATTTACAGGTAGCTCAGAACCTGCAGCCAGCCCAGAGTCTGCAGGTTGTCCAGAACCTCCAGCCAGCCCAGAGTCTGCAGGTAGCCCAGAACCTGCAACCAGCCCAGAGTCTGCAGGTAGCCAAGAACCTACAGCCAGCCCAGAGTCTGCAGGTTGTCCAGAACCTGCAGCCAGCCCAGAGTCTGCAGGTAGTCCAAAACCTGCGGCCAGCCCAGAGTCTGCAGGTAGTCCAGAACCTGCAGCCCATCCAGAGTCTGCAGGTCGTCCAGAACCTGCAGCCCATCCAGAGTCTGTAGGTCATCCAGAACCTGCAGCCAGCCCAGAGTCTGCAGGTAG
>NC_056506.1:5733738-5754498 GCF_014905685.2 Nematolebias whitei | reverse complement strand
AACCTGCAGCCAGCCCAGAGTCTGCAGGTAGTCCAGAACCTGCAGCCCATCCAGAGTCTGCAGGTCGTCCAGAACCTGCAGGCCATCCAGAGTCTGCAGGTCATCCAGAACCTACAGCCCATCCAGAGTCTGCAGGTAGTCCAGAACCTGCAACCCATCCAGAGATTTCAGCAGACAGCCCAGAACCTGCAGCCCATCCAAAGCCTGCAGCAGCCAGCCCAGAACCTGCTGTGGTACCTGAACCTGCTACAGTAGCCAGACCACAGCCTGCGAAAGGATCCACACCTAAGCTTGTAGGTCCTGCATCTGCTGAGGGGTCCTCACCTCAGCCTGAGGGTCCTGTGTCTGCTGAGGGGACCTCACCTCTGCCTGAGGATCCTGCGTCTGCTGAGGGGTCCTCACCTCAGCCTGAGGGTCCTGCGTCTGCCGAGGGATCCTCACCTAGCCTGAGGGTCCTGCATCTACTGAGGGGTCCTCATCTCAGCCTGAGGATCCTACGTCTGCTGAGGGGTCTTCACCTCAACCTGAGGGTCCTATGTCTGTGGAGGGGTCCTCACCTCAGCCTGAGGGTCCTATGTCCCCTGTTGGTCCTGCTGAAGATCCCGGCCAGCTTGCGACCTTCGCCTCACATTTCCGGTCGCGAGGGGGTCCTAGAGGACGCCCCTCACGTTTCCTTTCTCAAGGGGGTCCTGGAGGATATCCCTCACGTCTCCTGTCTTGAGGGAGTCCTAGAGGACATCCCTCATGTCTACTGTCTCGAGGGGGTCCTAGAGGACGCCCCTCACATTTCTTGTCTCGAGGGGGTCCTGGATGACACCCCTCATGTCTCCTGTCTCGAGGGGGTCCTGGAGGACGCCCCTTATGTCTCCTGTCTCGATGGGGTCCTGGAGGATGCCCCTCATGTTGCCTGTCTCGAGGGGGTCCTGGAGGACGCCCCTCAGGTTTCTGGTTCTGGGAGGATCCTGGAGGAAGCCCGTCACATCACCAACACAAAGACTGTAGCAACAGAAGCCTCCCACGCTGGCCATCTGAATGTGGGTCCTGTATAGGACGGCCTCCATGCCACCCACCTGAACGTTGGCCCTGTAATGGACGGCCTCCATGCCACCCACCTGAACGTTGGTCCTGTACTGGACGGCCTCCACGCTGCCCACCTGAATATTGGGCCTGTACTGGATGGCCTCCACGCCACCCACTTGAACATTGGTCCTGTACTGGACAGTATCCACGCCACCCACCTGAATGTTGGTCCTGTACTAGACAGCCTCCGAGCCGCCCAACTGACCTATGGCCTCGTGTTGGACGGCCTCCCGGCTGCCCACCTGACCTGCTCTGGCCCATCAGATGGCCTCCCGGCCGCCCTCCGGACCTGCTCTGAGCCAGTGGATGGTCTCCCGGCCGTCTGGACATTTTGTGTTCCCTACTTAGTTTTATCCCCAGGCCTTGTCCTGTCGGTTTTGTTTTGGTCCTCGTGTGTCTTTGTTCGGGCCCGCCACCCTTGCAGTTCCTCCCTCCGCCCGCCCTAGATTTCAGGGGGGGGGGAGTTCTTGGAGACACCAGGGGGCGTCCTTGAGGGGTGGGTACTGTAAGGATGGTGCCATCTAGTGGGCCTTCCCCTGTCTGTTCTCCCTTGTGTCTCTGCTTTGATTGTCTGATTATCATCACCCGTGTCATGTCATTTTTGTGTATATAAAGTCTGTCTGTTAGTCCTGTCAGTGTCGGTTCATCGTTGGGTCTTCCTTGACATGTCCTACCAGTCTAGTCCTGTTTGATCCCATCTTGAATCTGTTTTGTAAATTTGCTGCCTTGTCAGTCTTTTGATTTATTATTATTAAAAGTATTTGATTTTATACGTCTGCCTCCTGAGTCCTGCCTACGCAACTGGGTTCTCTCTTGTCCTGACCTGCCTCGAAACCCTAACAATCCAGATGACCTGACTGAAAAATGTTGGATTGTATACCTAGATTATTGAGTGTAGTGAACTATGCCTCCGACAACAATCTGTCTCTGAAGACCTTCAGGGGACAGGAACTGTTATTTCATTGATCTGAATCCAGAAATACAAATTACCTCATCAAGAGACTATTTAATTGTATCCTGAATTAATCAATTAAAAGAACACTCTTCCTTTTTACATTATTATTACTATTTTAGAATATCTTGATAATCAAAGTGTGTTTAGTTCATACCATTTCTAAATTTTGAAGTGATCCACTCAGTTAAATCAACTGTGAAACAGTATTAATGATTTTGAAACCTCATTAGACTTAGAAATCAAGTTAAATGTCTATTTACAAAGTAATTGTGCATTTTGATCTTTTGTCTGAATGAGGAGTAGTGATGTCGGTCGAAGGTCAAAGACAAACAGAGACGAGTTATTAGAACAAAGTGTCTTGTTTTTAAACCTAGCAGACGGTAAATAAGAAGCTGGCACCTGCAAAGTTTCTCACTTCTTCAAAATATTTTTTTCCATCTGTACTAACCGTTCCTAAACATTCCTGCTGTCTTTTGACTTTTAATAACCCTCTGACATCACTAGAACCACCCCCCTGCTGGTTGTTTCAACCAATCAGGAAGTACCTATTGACAGGAAGTGAGTACTTTTTAAAAAGTCAACACTTCCTGGGATTATGCAGTCTTATGGCAGTCTTCCTGCAGTTTTCCTGAGTCTTTCTAGGGACTATGGAGTCTTCTACTTCTGAGTGGAATCTCTGACTGGAGTCTTACTGAGAGTTCCTAAGGAACTTTCAGATTTAATCAATAGCTAATGGATTTGACCGTGAGATGAGGGTCCGTCCATCCCAGCGGAGTCACAGCGCCTCGCTGTGAACTCACCCGGGCGTAATGCCGTGAACTCACCCGGGCGTAATGCCCTACAACTTCAAAGGAAGCTTGTTCTGTTGAACGGAGTAAACTACACGACTTCTGACGATGACCAGCCACAGGTAGGCAGAAACATGGGTGTGCTATGGGGTCTCCAGTTTCTCCTATTGTTGCCAACCTGTACATGGAGGAGGTAGAAAAGAGAGCCTTGACGTCCTTTTCAGGGACACCACCAAGTCATTGGTTCAGGTATGTTGACGACACCTGGGTTAAAATTAAATATCAGGAAGTCCAACATTTTACTGACCACATCAACTCTGTGGATAAATATATCAAGTTCACACGAGAAGATGTAAAAAATGGCAAGTTGGCTTTCTTGGACTGTGAGGTCTCAGTCTCTGATAGAGGACATTTGCAAACCGAGGTGTACCGCAAACCCACCCACACAGACCAGTATTTGCAGTTTGACTCCCATCACCCTTTGGAGCACAAGTTAGGAGTCATCAGGACTCTGTATCACAGAGCAGACAGCATCCCCACTAACTCGGGAGCCAGGCAGAAGGAGAAATCCTACACAAAACAGGCTCTAGAGCAATGTGGATATCCTAACTGGACCTTCCTGAAAGCAGAGAAGAAACCCAAACAGGACTCCAGTCAGCCATCAGGTGAAAAGGAGGAACCCAGACCCAGACCAGTGGTCATTCCGTATGTTGAGGGAGTATAAGAGAAACTGAGACGTTTATTTTCTAAACACAACGTCCCAGTGGCTTTTAAACCCCAAAATACATTACGGCAAAGACTGGTTCATCCCAAAGATCCAGTCCCCCGGCACAGACAGAGTAATATTGTGTATGCTGTTCAGTGTCAGGAGGGCTGTGATCAGTCTTACATCAGGGAAACAAAACAGCCACTGGCCAAAAGGATGGCCCAGCACAGAAGATCAACATCATCAGGCCAGGACTCTGCGGTTTACACTCATCTCCAGGCCAGCGGTCACTCTTTCAAGGATGAAGATGTTCACATCCTGGATAGAGAGGAACGATGGTTTGAGAGAGGAGTAAAGGAGGCCATCTTTGTGAAAAGAAATCATCCATCATTAAACAGGGGTGGAGGCCTCCTGGTTCAACTGTCCCCCTCTTACAATGCTGTGATTGCTAGTATCACTCAGCCCTCTGTGAATAGTAAACTGCCATCAGTGTGCTAATGATCCATTGTTAGGCTGATGGTCCTTCTTGAGCATGTGATCAGCTGGTTTTGGTTGTCAGCAGCAAAACTGGTTGATCCACTCTGAGAAGGTGCTATGTAAGAGATTGAGCTGAAAACAGCACCTCAGACTGAGGAAGTCTCTTGGATGAGAGACGAAACGTTTCTATATTTTTTTGCTTTGTTTTGTTTTTTTGTTTTTTTTGAATGTCCAGAGGACCAGATTGAACTTTTTTGGATTTTTCTACCTGGATTATTGAGCATGCATCAGGATATTTTGAATCACTTTGGCCAGGATTGCCTCAAACTAGTAAGAGAGTTTGAGAAAACAGCAAGGAAGAGGGCAGACTACAGGAACCACTTGCGATTCAACCTCAGATGTCGACAAAGTGGCATCATTCCCAAGAGCCTGGAACTAAAATCATCGGTCAGCGGGCACCGGGCAAGCAAGATCCTTCAGAAGGCACAGACCCAGCTGCTGAATGAACGGGTGAGACAGACCAATTTTACTATTGAGGCCTTGAAGGCCAAAGAAGAGCACATTAAACAGAAACTAACTATGTGTCTAGATCAAACCACACTTCAGCAAGTGTTGGACTGTACAGATCAGGCACGCTTAGCACAGCATGTCAAGTCCAAGACTCGACAACAAAATAAGTTTAACTTACCAATAACTCATCAACACCATCATTATTCCAATAACAACACATTCAGTGTAGGACAACACTCCAGTAGTCAATTACATGCCAGGGAGACAGAAAAGTGGGTGAAGAATTTATCTGACAGACAGCTCACCCAGCCGGAGACAGAGATTCTTGCCAGAGGACTGAAGTTTGCAGTTGCACCAAGTAGAATTCCTCTGGTGGAGATGATCACAGCCACAGAATCAGCCATCCGCAACAACAAAATGAAAGTGGTCATTCCATATGTTGCGGGAGTATCATAGAAAGTGAGACGTTTATTTTCTAAACATAACGTCCCAGTGGCTTTTAAAACCCAATACACATTACGGCAAAGACTGGTTCATCCCAAAGATCCAGTCCCCTGGCACAAACAGAATAATATTGTGTATGCTGTTTAGTGTCAAGAGGGCTGTGATCAGTCTTACATCGGGGAAACTAAACAGCCACTGTGTTAGGTATTTACTCTCGTACCCAATTGAAAAAGAACCACACAGGACAAAGTAAGGTTTTTTTGGCCAACACTCTTTGCAAGGAGGGAAATCCACCTCTGGTCTGAAATCAGAGGTGAACTCCCGAGCCTTACTGTTAGAACTGACTTTTTATTTGGTAAGAGTGACACATCAGTTTTGTATCAATAAGTGTTTGGCTTGGAACACTCTTTGATCAGAAAAAAACATCTTGTACAGGTTCAGTTGATTAAATGTTTATTGTAATGAGTTTCTGATACCATATGTATGAGTTGATATCATCTGTATCAGTTTATGGGTGAGGAGAAAAACAATGACAGTGCAAGATAGCTGGAATACTAGTTGATATGTTTAAACTTTGACATGTTTGGGTTTTAACAAACACTTCTAAGTAAAAACAGCTTATGTAAATACAGTGAATTACTATCAGCTCGGACGTGGACTGATAGTTCCAGAAACTTGTTTTGCTTCGTATGCATAGAAGTACAGAAATCATGAAGCAGTTTAAAAATGATATCAAATGAAAAACTCTTACACACTGGCCAAAAGGATGGCCCAGCACAGAATATCAACATCATTAGGCCAGGACTCTGCGGTCTACACTCATCTCCAGGCCAGCGGTCACTCTTTCAGGGATGAATATGTTCACATCCTTGATGGAGAGGAACGATGGTTTGAGAGAGGAGTAAAGGAGGCCATCTTTGTGAAAAGAAACCGTCCATCATTAAACAGGGGTGAAAGCCTCCGTGTTCAACTGTCCCCATCTTACAATGCTGTTATTGCTAGTATAACTCAGCCTCCTGTGAAGAGTAAACACCCATCAAGGTACTAATAATCCATTGTTAGGCTGATGGCCCTTCTTGATCCTGTGAGCAGCTGGTTTTGGTTACCAGCAGCAAACTGGTTGATCCACTCTGAGAAGGTGCTATTTTTAAGACTGAGCTGAATACAAAAGAGCAGGAGTGCAAAAGGAGGGAGGCTAGCAAAAGCAGTGAGTTGAGAGGAGTGTGTTTATAGCTGTGCAAGTGAGTGTATGCATATGTGCATTTGTAATTGTAATTAAGTCTGTGAACACTGTACCAGATAGCCCACCCCACCCCCCACCAGTGCTCTGACACTGGTCCACAGATGTCCTTAGGGAAGGGAGCAGGTAGTGGGAGCAGAGCATCTTGTTCATATTAACATCCAGGAGAATTTGAGATAGTCAGCCTTCCAAGGCTGACATGGGGGAGACAGGATAAGATAACAACAGTTGTTTTGAGTCAGGCCGACTCTGTTAGTTTACGTATGCCTACAGTCTCACTGGTACATCTCAATGGCAACTCCATACAGCCAAATTTGTGGTCAGTTCTGCCGAGCCAAGCTTGTAACTTCTCCAAGATCAATTCCTTCCAGCCAGCAAGACTTCAGAAGACAAAAGAGAGCCCTCCTGCCCCAACGAGACACTTGCAGCCAGATACACAGTGGATTCTTGGGGGCAGTGGAAGATCATATGTCAGTCCATATTGTTGGTCGAGGATGTTGAAGATGCATACATAATGGGATTTTTGATAACAGGATTTCTGCATTTTGGAGTTGGTGGTTACCTGGCATATCGACAAATTTGAAAAACGTTGGCAGCTGTTCTGGCCATTGTGAAGCTGCCTGGACTGTGTGAGAGGATGTGCCGTGATGTAAACACTCAGACTCAGATGCTGTGTGAGCTGAGCTGTAAGCTGAATGCCTGTGATTCTCAGCAAGAACTGCATTTATCTGTTTTTCTATTTTAAAAGTACTATCAAAAATAACTCACAGATTCCTGACAGTGGAGTGGCTGTATGAAATCAAGGGACCAAGCATGTAAAGAATGTTACCCAACATTTTTCAGTCAGGTCATCTGGACAGTTTCTTTTTTTGTGCTGAAACATTTCGCCTTCGATCCGGAAGGCTTCATTAGTCAAGGAAACATACAACAAAACTGATTCTTCCTCCAACAGCTTACTCCAAAGTGGAACAAACCAGTTCTGCTTTTGATTAGATGGTCTCTTTGGTAAGCCCCTCCTCCATTGCTGGCCCTCTTCCTTGTTGACAGTCTTGTCAAACTGGTTGAAAACAACAAAGTCCATGCTCAATAATCCAGGTATAAAATCCAACATTTTTCAGTCAGGTCATCTGGACAGTTTCTTTTTTTGTGCTGAAACATTTTGCCTTTGATCCGGAAGGCTTCATCAGTCAAGGAAACACACAACAAAACTGATTCTTCCTCTAACAGGTTACTCCAAAGTGGAACAAACCAGTTCTGCTTGTGATTAGATGGTCTCTTTGGTATGCCCCTCCACCATTGCCAGCCCTCTTCCTTGTTGACAGTCTTGTAAAATTGGTTGAAAACGACAAAGTCCATGCTCAATAATCCAGGTATAAAATCCAACATTTTTCAGTCAGGTCATCTGGACAGTTTCTTTTTTTGTGCTGAAATGTTTCGCCTGATATAGGTAATTGTCATAGAGAACTTTACTAATTGGCTTTTATGTATGTGAATGTTTCTGTAAAGTGCTCTGAGACAACTTTGTTGTGATTTGGTGTTATATAAATAAATTGAATTGAATTGTTCCTCAATTGGAAAAGGGTGGATTGCTCTCTTCGGTTCAAGGGTGAGGTTCTGCCTCAAGTGGAGGAGTTCAAGTATCTTGGGGTTTTGTTCACGAGTGAGGGAAGAATGGAGCATGAGAATGACAGATGCATGGTGCAGCGTTTTTAGTATTGCATACTCTGTACTGGTCCGTTGGGATAAAGAGGGATCTGAGCTGTAAGGCAAAGCTCTCTGTTTACCCGTCGGTCTACGTTTCTAACCTCTCCTATGGACACATCTACAGGTATGGATAGTGACTTAAAGAATGAGATTGTGGATGCAGACGGTTGAAATGAGTTTCCTCTGCAGGATAGCTGGACTCTCTCTTAGAGATAGGGTGAGAACTCTGGATGGAAGGCGAAACATCTGAGCACAAAAAAAAAAGAAACCGTCCAGATGGCCTGACTCAAAACTGTTGCATTTTATACCTATCCCTCAAAAAGAGGACAGTCTATCCCAAAGTAAGTGCTACTAGACTTCTTCTTAGACTTCTTTGTAGGCAGATGTGGCTGAGTGGTTAGTGCATTTGCCCTACAATAGGAGAGTTGGGAGTTCAATTCCACCAACAGTCACATACCGTATGTTGACGTGTCACTGGGCAGGACACCGAAACCCTCATTGACGCTGATGTGTGTTCCACTGGTGTATGAATGTGATATAAAGCTCTGATTAGTCTCTACAGATTCAGATTATCTTTGTAGTGCTGTAGTAGATTGCAGTATGAATGTGTGTGTGGAGGTAAATGAGGACACAGATTGTGTTGTAAAGAGCTTTGAGTGTCTTGCTTAGATAGAAAGGTGCAATATGATTGCAGTCCATTACTCTTTACTATTTCTTCCAGCAGCTTCCATCAGCCTTTTAGTGATTTTGGTCCTTGTCATTGGGTGGTCCCTTCTCATCTGAAAAACATATCTGAATCTATTTCTTCCTCTTGTCCCTCCAACAAACCTAGTTATGTTATCATTTTGCTACATTTCATTATTATCATCTCACCTATGTTTTTCTGCTCAAATCCCACTATATATTTCCTGGCCTCTTTTCTCTCAGAAGAGTCAAGTCAACTTCATTTAGAGAGCACATTTAAAACAGAACTTGTTATCAAAGCGCTTAACAACAACAGCAACAACAACAACAATCAATGGGAGTAAAATTAAAGGGAAAAATACAATACACTAATAATAATAACTGAAGAATTAATAAAAATCATTTAAAACATAGGATCACAGAACAAAAAACACAATCAATTTACACTGTGTGAAATGCCTGCAAGAACAGATGTGTTTTTAACAGGGATTTGAAGTGAGGAAGGGAGGTGGCCTGCCTGATGTTGTGGAGCAGGTTGTTCCAGAGTTTGGGGCCCATGACTGAATAAGCCCTATCTCCTCTGATCTTCAGTCTTGTTTTTGGAAGAGCCAAAAGCAGCTGATCGGATGATCTCAGGGCCCGAGAGGGAACATAAGGTTCTAGTAGCTCAGAGAGGTAAAGGGGTGCAAGGCCATTTAAGCATTTGAAGGTCAATAGAAGAATTTTAAAGACTATCCTAGTACGAACAGGGAGCCAGAGAAGGGAAGACAGAACTGGTGTAATATGTTCAGACCTACAAGTTCCGGTTAAAAGCCGGGCAGCAGCATTCTGGACGAGCTGAAGACGTGAAATGGAGGCCTGGCTGACCCCAGCATGGAGTGCATTGCAATAGTCCAATCGGGTCGTGACAAAGGCATGGACTAGTTTCTCAAGGTCGGGTCTGGACAACACTGGCTTGAGCTTAGCTACCTGTCTTAGTTGGAAGAAGCTTTTCTGCAGAACAGAGTTGATTTGTTTGTCAAACTTGAAGTCAGAGTCTAAAACCATCCCAAGATTTTTACCAGACTGCTTAAGATTTAGCTGAAGAGAGTCCAAGTTGACAGGATCAGTGGTGGCAGTTGAGCTAGGGCTAAAGACAATGACTTCAGTCTTCTCATTGTTAAAACTTAAGAAATTTGAAGCCATCCAGTCCTTAATGTCGTCCAGACATTTTAACAGCGGGTGAATGGAGCAAACACTTGCTGTTTCACAGGCAGGTAGATCTGACAGTCATCAGCATAACAATGGAATGAAAGACCATGTTCCCTCAGGATGAACCCCAGTGGGAGCAAATAAAGTGAGAACAGAAGGGGTCCAAGAATTGAACCCTGTGGAACCCCACAAGAAAGAGATAATGAGGCAGATACATTATTACCAACCTTGACACAAAAACTCCTGCCACTCAGGTATGAGCGGAACCATTCTAATGCAGCACCTGTGATCCCAACCCACTGTTCCAGCCATGATATAAGGATACTGTGGTCAACAGTATCAAAAGCAGCAGTAAGGTCCAGGAGCACAAGTACCACAAATTGACCAAAGAGGGTTTATCGATATCCACCTCTAGAGGTCTACGTGTCTTGTCTTTGCTCTTTGTGGTTCCAAGAAAGATAATTCTGTCTACTACTCGTGGACCACAGCCAGCAGCCCATGGATGCTCCTTCAGAGTTATTGCTGAGAGAACAGCAATGAGAAACACATATTGATAAACTTTTTTTTTTTTTTTTTTTACTTCTGAACCACAATCTGCCAAACAGTGTAACAATTATTACAATATTCTTTCAGATCATGTGTTTTTGTGTCATTGGTGTGATGACTACTCTGGGGCCTGGTATTGTGGGAGTACCACAGGGGTCAAGTATGATGCCACTGTTAGTCTACTTACACATCAATGATTGTGTGTAAAACTAATGTATGCTGTTGAAGTCATACGTATATGCACATGGAAAGGTTATTGAAGTAGTAGCCACTAAATTGTCTCATTCAATGGATGAAGTTTCAGTTTAGTTTAAATCTTTTAACAATAAATGTTGAAGGCTCGTTTTAATTTGCAAGGAAGTACAAACAGTAGACGTTTCCCAACATTTGTGTAAATAGTAAATTATTGTCCAGAAAGTTTGATTATTTAGGTGTCAAACCAGATCTAGAAACCAGTGCAGTATCATGTGGTCATTAATGTTAAAGTTTACTAATCAAACTAAGATGTATGACAAAGTTAATTGTTTTTAAGATGAGCCAACGTATGGCCCTTCCACCACCCTGTTTGCAAATCATTTCCACTGGACAGATTTTAATCACACCCACCCCACCCCAATTCCAAAAATGATCATTTAATGTACATCTACCACTAGTCAGCTTTTGTATGACTATTCTAGTTGGGCCAATTCAAAAAGGCCATTACACCTAATTGACTTTATATAAAAATGGCTTGAATTTGGTTAATTTTACAGATATTGATTTTATATCTGATACAGTTGTTGCTACGTCATGAGTTTTTTTTAGATTTGACCAAAACAGTAAGAACTCCCATCAGTTCACAACATAAGATAATATTGTAAATCTATGTGTGTAACACAGGAAGTGAGATGGATTAATTTCAGAAATGCTAGCCATATAATTATTTTAATTTATTTTTACATATAATTTTTCAAAATTTTTTGCAGCTTTTCTCTTCTCAAAATTTGAAGAGCAATGCCAAACTGGGTTGAAAGACTAATATGCGATGTACAGCATATCTTATTACAAATGTAAAGATTATATGTGACCAAGTGAAGACCACTCCCAGAATGTTTAGTGCACGGTCTGATTAATGAGGCGTTGCTTTTTATTTCTTCTTAAATCTATTGTGCAGCTGTTCTCAGTGGCAGTATTTGTGCTTTTAGCTGCTTCTACAAAGGGTGATCTGGCTTATGCTATATTTTCACATGGCCCACAGTCCTGCCGAGTGAATTGCCTGCTGGTTTCTGTTCAGGAACTTCAACCACTGTTGTGAAAAGGGTCTGGTGGCTGATTTAAAGCTTGTGGTCAGAGAAGCAGGTGAAGGTCATGGCAGCAGAGGTCAGTCCCGTAACATTCAATTTTCAACACGTCCACAATCAGATATATGAAGCTGAAATGACCGTTAAAATGAAAGCAGCCTGCAAGACAGCCAGCACACTGCCACCCCGTCATGATGTAAAGCTTTTTTAAGGCCCACAGACCTAGGTCAATTACTCTGAAAGACTAGCTAAAAAAGTCAAAAGAACAAGAAGTTTTGTTCTGCAAATACTGTGTGACAGAAGGCATGTTCCTAATATCAACAGAAGGAAGTGTTGTCTTCCAAATGGAGCCATAAAAATGCTGATGCTGCCATCTTATAATTAAACATAATAGTGGTTATTTATAATTACTAATAGAATAATAATAATTGCTCCTCCTTGAATTGCCACCTTATCGTGGTAGAGGAGTTTGTGCACCTAAATGATCTTTGGAGCTATGCTGTCGGGGAAAACATTAATTGCCTCTGGTAGGGTCTCCTAAGGCAGATTTGTTCTAGGTGACAGGCCAGACAAAGAGCGATTCAGAAGACTCTTATAGACAAAAACAAACAAGGAGCTCAATTTTCCTTGCCCAGCCACGGGTTACCAGGGCCCCACACTGGAGCCAGGCCTGGGGGAGGGGCTCGTCGGTGAGCACCTGGTGACCAGGTCTCTGCCCCATGTGTAGAGACCCAGTTTGCCTGTAGAGACCTGGCAAACCATCGGGCTCAACCCAAATGAGTAACATGGGTTTGCCTTCCTGTGGGCCCATAACTGCAGGAGGGGCACATGAGTCGGGTGGATGATGCCATGGGAAGTGGCCGAAGGCTGGGGGCTTGGTTCTCTGACCCTGGCTTACCAAAGCTGGCTCTTGGGACATGGAATGTGACCTCTCTGGTGGGGAAGGAGCTAGAGCTTGTGAGTGAGGTTGAGAGATACCAACTAGATGTTGTTGGGCTCACTTCAACGCAAAGCATGTGCTCTGGAACCAATCTACTCTTAGCCCCCCAACTTGGTACCTGTGTGTTGGAGTTTTCCCTGGTAGGTGAGAGGGGAGCTTCATTGTGCATTTGGGTGAGGGGATAGACTCTGAGAGTTGTTTTTGCCTACGCGCCCAATGGCAGTTCATAGTATTTGGCATTTTTGGGGTCCATGGCAGGGGTGCTGGAAGGTGCACCAGCTAGGGACTCCTTTATTCTGTTGAGGGACTTCAATGCCCTTGTGAGTAATGACAGTGTGACCTGGAGGGGTGTGATTAGGAGGAATGGCCTCTCTGATCTGAACTTGAGTGGTGTTCTGGTGTTGGACTTCTGTGCTTGTTATAGCTAATCCATTACAAACACCATGTTCAAAGACAAGGGTGTTCATAACTGCACTTGGCAACAGGATGCCCTAGGTCGTAGTTTGATGATTGACTTTGTTGTCTTCTCATCTGATTTGTGGCCCTTTGTTTTGGACATCTGGGTCAAGATAGGAGCTGAGCTGTCAAGTGATCACCACCTGGTAGTGAGTTGGATCAGATGGTGGGGGAAGATTCCGGTAGACCCAAACGTGTAGTGAGGGTTTGCTGGGAACACCTGACAGAAGAACCCGTCAGAAAGATTTTCAACTCACGCCTGTGGGAGAGCTTTAATCACATCCCATCTGAGGCGGGGGGCATTGAGTCTGAGTGGGCCATGTTCTGCGCTTCAATTGTTGAAGTGCCTGTGTAGTGAACTAAGCCTCAGGTCAAGTCCTGACCCTGAGGGCCTTCCTGGGACAAGAACTGTTATTTCATTGATTTGAGTCCAGAAACACAAAACTAAGTTCATCCAGAGACTTTCTAAGTGTGTCCTGCACTGATCAATTGAAAGAACACTCTCTTTTTTATTATCATTACTATTTTACAATATCTTGATAATCAAAAGTGTGTTTAGTTCAAATCATTTTTAAATGTTGAAGTGAACTACTTATTTTAAATCAACTGTGAAACAGTTTTAATGATTTTTAATCCTCATTCAAAGTAGAAATCTGGTTAATGTCTGTTACAGAGTAATTATTCATTTTCTTGATCTTCTGTCTGAAATGAGCTGGTTGTGATGTCAGTCAAAAGTCGGAGACAAACGCAAACAAGTTTGTTGGAACGAACTGTCATGTTTTTAAATCCTCTCAGACGTAAATAGAGAAGCTGGCACCTGTTTCTTCCCATCTCGCCTAAACATTTCTCTGTCTGTTTCAAAAACATTTTCCTGTCTGTTCCAAAACATCTCACTGTTTTTCTGACTTCTAGTGACCTCTTACGTCACTAAAACCACACCCCTGACTGGCTCTTTCAGCCAATCTGGTGTTCAGTCCATGATTGTGACTGAGCTCACAGAGGTAGTTAAAAAGTTCTGCAGCAGCAGGTCTCCGGGATTGTATGAGTTTTGCCCTGATTTCTTTAAGGTTCTGGATGTTGTGGGGCTGTCTAGATTGACATGCCTTTGCCTTGGGTGGTGGTTCCCCTGTTCAAAAAGGGGGACCAGAGGGTGTGATCCAATTATAAGGGTATCACTCTCCATAACCTCCCTGGAAAGATATAATCAGGGGTACTGGACAAACGAGTCCCATTGTTGGTCGAACCTCAGAACCAGGAGGAACAATGCAGGTTCTGACCTGGCTATGGAACACTGGACCAGCTCTTTACCTTCACTTGGGTCCTCGAGGGGTCATGGGAATTTGCCCCTCCATTGTACATGTGTTTTGTGGACTTGGAGAAGGCCTTTGACCATGTTCCTTGGGGTACACTTTGGGGGTGCTCTGTGAGTATGTGATTGGGGACCCGTTGCTATGGACTTTTTGGTACCCCGTACAAGCAGTGCAAGTGTTTGGTTCGCATTGCTGGCAGTAAGTCAGACCCCTTCAGGGTGGAAGTTGGACTCTGACAGGGTTACCAGTTGTCACCGATTCTGTCCATAACTTTTATGGACAAGATTTCTTGGGGCAGCTTGGGGGCAGAGGGATTCTGGTTCGGGGCCCCCAATATTCCAGGTTGCAGGTGATGTGATTTTATTGGTGTCATTGTACTATGATCTTAAGCTCTCATTGGAGCAGTTTGCAGCCTAGTGTCAAATGGCTGGGATGAGAATTAGCACCTCCAAATCTGAGACCATGATCCTCAGTGTGAAAAGGGTGGAATGCTCTCTTCAGGTCGAGGGTGAGGTTCTGCCTCAATGGAGTTCAAGTATCTTGGGGTTTTGTTCACAAGTGAGGGAAAAACAGAGTGTGATATTTGCAGACAGATTAGTACAGTGTCTGCAGCTTTGCGGACTCTGGTGGTCTGTTGTGGTGACGAGGCAGCTGAGCTGTAAGGCATAGCTCTTCATTTACCAGTCAGTCTACATTCCTACCCTCACTTATGATCATAAACTCTGTCTGACCAAAAGATTGAGATTGCAGATATAGGCTATTGAAATGAGTTTTCTCTACAGGGTAGCTGGACTCTCCTTTAGAGATAGGGTGAGAAATTCAGTTGTCCAGGAGAGACTCAGAGTAGGACCTCTGCACCTCCACATCAAGAGGAGCCAGTTGAGGTGGTTCGGGTATCTGGTAAGGATGCTCCATGGGCACCTCCCTGGGAGGTGCTTCAGATTTGTTTGACTGGGAGGAGACCCCAGAAAAGACCCAGGTAATGCTGGAAAGACTATGTCTCTCAGTTGGCCCTGTGAATACTTTGGAATCCTCCCAGAAGAACTGGAAGAGGTGGCTGTGTATAGCGATGTCTGGACATCCCTGCTCAAGCTGCTGCCCATGTGATATGACTTCAGATCATCTGGAAGATGGATAGTGGTTAATTATAGCAAGTGTTCTTACAAACTGCAGCATCCTCACAGACTTCACTTGCAGTTCACAACTGGGGCAAATGTGGCTGAGTGTTCAGAGCAGTCGTCATCCAATGGGAGAGTTGGGGGTTTGGTTCTACCAGCAGTCACATGCTGAAGTGTCCCTGGAAAAGACTCTTAACCCCTCATTGCCTCCAATGTGTGTCCCATTTGGTCTATGTGATCTAAAGCACTGATTATTCTTTGTAGAAATATTGTAAGGTGCTGTATGAATAGGTGAATGAGGGCACATATTTTACACAGATTTTATTGTAAAGTGCTTTCAATATATTGATAAGATATAAAGAAGGTATATGAGTAAAGTCCATTTACTTTTATTTGTACTTTGTATGTACATGTTGGCCCATCTGCTTTGCCGTCCCAGACTCAACCATTGATACATTTGTGTATTATTAGACCTATGTGATTTCAGTTTCGAGAGGCCATTTTTGTAAGGATTCTATATTTTTTATGTTTAACCCTTTTGCTTTGCAGTGGAGCTGGGTCCTTGAACGCTGTATGGATCTGTCTCTACTGATGGTGCCTATTCAGCATTTCAGCATGCACCGGGGTATTTAATGTGAAGTTGAGACAACACTTTTTGTTGGTCTCTACAGAGTTATAGCAGAACATGTTCTAGTTTATTCTGATCCTATGTGACTTTGACATTTTTTTGCAAATAACACTACCTGTACTTGTCTCCAGATTTCCTTGTGACCATAACATCTACCAGCGTTTTTTTTTTAACCTCTGATCCTGTTCCCTTCCTCAGAAGAGTTCAACCTCTGCTTTCTACATTTTTTTCAAAGTAAACAATGAAGAGCCTTCATTATGAAATATTTCCCTACATACTGAGCCATGTTTCTTTATTTTTTGTAAGTCTTAAAGCACCTCTACAAAACATTCAAAATCAATTCAATTCAGTTCATTTATAAAGCGCCAAATCACAACAAAGTTGTCTCAGGGCACTTTACAGAAACATTCATATACATAAGTCAGAGTCAGAGATTCTTTATTGTCATTCGCACCTCATGTGGTCCATGTGGTGGAGCGAAATTATGTACACAAGGTTCCAGTTACATCCAACAATAAAATGTATAAGAAAAACAGTAATAACATCTAAGATATGAACTAAGAAAAACATCAACTAAATATACACCAAGCACTCATAACATAAAACATTGAACATCAGCACAAACATGAACAAGAGTCTGTGTGAGCAGATGTGCACGCATGGACACATCAACATTGAAACAGATCAGCAGCAA
The DNA here is from genome assembly GCF_014905685.2 of Nematolebias whitei. NCBI lineage: Eukaryota > Metazoa > Chordata > Actinopteri > Cyprinodontiformes > Rivulidae > Nematolebias > Nematolebias whitei. The sequence goes on along the minus strand of NC_056506.1, from coordinate 5,737,747 downwards.
CATGAAACAGATCAGCAGCAACATGAAACAGATCAGCAGCAACATGAAACAGATCAGCAGCAACATGATGTGATTTTTCACAGTGATTATTCTAGTTAGAGATTCAAAAAAAGCATTCATAAAAACCAATTAGTAAAGTTCTCTATCTAAGGAATCCAGCAGACAAGTTGAATCTTGGCTTTGTTGCAGTCTCCCATCCTGAACAAGCACAGTGGCAACAGTGGAAAGGAAATACTCCCTTTTAACAGGAAGAAACCTCCAGCAGAACCAGGCTCAGGACAAGTGTCCATCTGCTTTGAACAGCTGGTTTCTCAGAAACCAGTTTTATTTTGAAGTTTAGGAATTTGTGCCGCCATTACTTCATGCTTCCCCTTGGATATTGTTTGAGTACTGATGCATATGCATTGGAGTATCTTTCTTATCCCCCTGTTCAAAATTCATTCTCTTTTTGTTCGCCCAGTTTTTAAATAGAACATGTATCTCATACATCAAAACCGATTCGATTGGGAAATGTGTTCCGACTTTTGGTGGTGCTATTTTGCACAATATAGACCACATATATAAGGGGAAAAATAATAGAAATCAATAGGATTTTGGCAAAACACATAAGAAGATGCCCCTTTGGAGCTCTATTGCTCAGATGTACTTCACTGTAGAAACAGTTTAAACAGGTTCCAGAAAGCTGGACTTTATGTGACTGAACAGGCGTTTAATTTTTTTTAATACATTTGTTTAAAGTTTTATTTTATTTTATTTTTCAGATTTTTTTTTCCCACAGTCTCTTCAACCAACAGCTGATGTGTCACTAACTTTGTAAAAAGTTTGAAATTTTTAGCTTTAAAAACTTTACTTACTCCCACAACTATTTTTGGTACATGTACACATATACATCAAATGTAGGGTTTTTGGTCCTTTACCAAGTGGGTTTCTCACTGCTAGGGTTTCCTCTCACATCCCCCAGAGTACAGAGTGCATAACCGAGCATCCACAGATTGTTATAATTTAACTTAAAATATTTTCTGTGTTGGAGTTGAAGATGGCCGCGATGTGGTGAGCCTCATCTTGTTGGGCTCCCCTCATTTTAAATAAGGAAAACAAAAAAAAAAAGCCTTTTTTCCATTCTCATCACCTTTGAGCTGGAAACTTCAGGACTGGCTTTCTCATTCAACTTGTTGATGACTAAAGAGAGCTAAAGCATGGCATCAAAGGTAAAGAAATTGAAATCTGTAGGCTCTGCTGCTTCTGGGCCGCACGCCTCCTCCTCGATCCACACAGTGTTCTCAGCACTAGCGAATTCCCACCCCGTAAGACCCAGGCAGCCCTGTAATCAGATATCCTGGATATCCTGGCTTCACTAAAAACAGACATTTAGGCAATAATTAAGATGGAGCAGAGGGCTGTCCTGGCAGAGGACTTTGCTTTTATTAAGAGCGAGATGCTAGCCGTGAAGATGGAGGAGATGGAGATGGAACAGCATCATGGCTTTCAGAGGGGAGGTTGATCAGATAAAGATGAATGTCAAAGAAGTAGCGGAGGGGCTTTCTGGATGGTCAGATGAGATCAAAGCCCTGTGTGGAACTGTTGCAAAGCTGAGAAATGAGTTGGATGGGCTTAAAAAGAGATGCAAGACCGTTTATGGTCACCTGAGGTTAAGGTTTCTTTATTTGTCGTTTGCATCACATGTGGTTGTAGTGAACTAGGCCTCCGATCAAAACCTGCCTCTGAAGACCTTCATGGGACAGGAACTGTTATTTCATTGATTTGAATCCAGAAATACAAATTAGCTCATCCTGAGACTTTCTAATTGTATCCTGAACTAATCAATTGAAAGAACACTCTCTTTTTTATATTATCATTACTGTTTTACAATATCTTGATAATCAAAAGTGTGTTTAGTTCATACCATTTTTAAATGTTGAAGCGAACCACTCATTTTAAATCAACTGTGAAACAGTATTAATGATTTTTTTAATCCTCATTCAAATTAGAAATCAAGTTAAATGTCTATTTTACAAAGTAATTATGCATTTTTTTGATCTTCTGTCTGAAATGAGAAGGAGTGATGTCGGTCAAAAGTCGGAGACAGTCCAAAACAAGTTATTGTAACGAATTGTCGTGTTTTTAAAACTCTCAGAGAGTAAATAAGAAAACTAAGTAAGACAGTAATTCTGCCATTTCTCCAAAATATTTTCTCGTCTGTAACTAACCGTTCTCAAAACATTCCGGCTGTTTTCTTGACTTGTAATGACCCTCTGACGTCACTAAAACCACAACCCTGTTGGTTCCTTCAACCAATCAGGACTTACTAAAAGTGACCGGAAGCAGAACTCTTTAAAAGTCGACACTTCCTGGAACTGTTAGTCCCTCTTAGTTCCGTTAGTCCAGTTAGTTCTTCTGGTTCTGATGGAGTTCGGCTGGAGTTCCTTAGAGTTCTTCTGAAGTTCTTCTGAGTCTCTTGGAGTACTGTGGAGTAGTTCTGGAGTTTTTCCACTGCTGAGTGGAACTTCGGACTCAGTTTTCCAGGCTGATGCAGTCATCCATCTCTGCAGGAGCCACGACGCCTCGCTGTGGCTCCACTCGGTGAATGCCCTATAACTGCTGAGGAAGTTTGTTCTGTGGAACGGATTATCTCATGACTTTTGCCGATTCGCAGCCGCCCTGAGGAGACGCTGAAAGGTAGCGTGCCAGGAACCTCTTGACCGCAGCTGACCCATTCTCCGCCAAGGTAAAGAGTCGTCACTGGTTTCACTACAAGTGTACCACGGCGAGCTGCGTTTGAAAGGAGCGTGTTATTCTGGTCTACAGACATACATCTTCCTCCACATTTTCTCTCCATTTAAACTCCTTCATTTCCCATCTTTAAACTTCTATCTTGCCAAGTTTTATTAATCAGAGCCGATCAGTCTAATCAAGTGTACAATGTTTTGATAATAAATTATGATTCTGTTAATAAATGACCACATTTATTTTGATGGGTCAAAGAAAATTAACGTCTCATGTCACTGATTAAACCATCTACGCACAGCACCCTGTCACATATCTGTCAAGTAGCTCGAAAAAGAGAGAACTCGTTATTTAAATATGACTGTAGTGGAGCTCTGAAGCTAACCAAGCTAATCGAGCCTTTTAACACACTACATCTGGTGGCCCGTACGGTCTCTAAAGAGCTTCTCGTGACCCGCATGGTCTCTAAAAGAGATAATTTAGGACCTATCCTCCTCTTTGGACATTTTGTGGCTGTATGAATGTTTAAAGTATCATGTTCGGCCGTCAGGAGTGTTTGAACCCACGTGCAGGAGGATGACGAGGACGCTCGATGAATAAATAAAAATATATTTATTAAACAAAACAAAATCAAAACGCTGACAGGGCAGCTACTCACAAATAAATCGGATGGACGGAACGCTGAACACAACACCATAGAAGGATAATCCCGAGTCAAAGACAAGACACCAGTGAACTGAATATATACACACACACTGATTAGGACAATGACAGACACCTGCAGTGATTAACATTAGACACAGGTGAGACAGGGGCTGAACACAAGGGAAAACACTGAGTGCTGGAAACATGAGGAAACAGACCAAACCAAAACCCCACAGCTCTTTGTCTTGACCTGGCACGCGTGAGTGGCCTCTGACCTTTTTCCAAAAGACTTGTAGGTTGTGTGATGTCACCAAGTGATCACATGCCATGAACAAGTCCTTGCGTTTCACAGCTTTTTTTAGTGAGAAAGCCTTTACGCTTCCACATAGCCAGATGACAATAAAAACTCAACCGTGCATAATTGGAGTCTGTGCAGATCACCAGAGAATGAACGGAGCGTTCTACAGCTGTTTGCAATGAAATCAAGATGCCTGCGATTTCGGCATATTGTGATGATTGAGAGCCTAGCTTAAAGTGTAATGTGTCTTGTTCACCATCGTGAATCCAGACAACACCAACACCAGCTTTGTTAATGTGGGATTCCTGGTTTCCCTCTGTCTGTTTGTGTCTGTTTGTCACT
>NC_056506.1:5726569-5733728 GCF_014905685.2 Nematolebias whitei | reverse complement strand
TCCTTGGTCTGCTACTTTGGGGGTCGACGTTGTATAAACCTGATAGTTAACAGTGTTGTGGTGGAAGGAGCATCCATCCACGTACACTGTCATCAGGTCTTTACAAACATTTTCATCAAAATATTGATGATGTGGGTTTTCAAAGGTGGTGGCATGTCCAACAGGTGTCTGGACCAAGGGGACATTCTGTGTACACCGTTGGCAGGCAGCTAAGTCTGTACCCAAAGGGTTCCTTTCATTTTGAACATAGTGGACCCATCCATCCATCCATTTTCTTTACCCGTTTATTCCATTTTTGGGTCACGGGGGTCGCTGGTGCCCATGTCCAGCAATCACTGTGCGAGGGGCGGGGTACACCCTGGACGGGTCGCAAGTCCATCACAGGGCCACATAGAGACAAACGAGACAAACAACCATTCACTTTCTCACTCACACCTAGGGACAATTTAGAGTTACCAATTGGCCTAACATGCATGTTTTTGGTCTGTGGGAGGAAACCGGAGCACCCGGAGAAAACCCACGCATGCACAGAGAGAACATGCAAACTCCACCCAGAAAGGCCCCTGGACCGGGGTTTGAACCAAGGACCTGCTCGCTGAGAGGCAGCAGCTCTACCAGTTGCGCCACCGTGCTGCCCAACATAGTGGACCTCTATGTCAAAACTCTGTAAGACCATAAGCCATGAAGCCACACGTGCGTCTGTTACCACACCATCTCTTATGCGTTGGCTGTTAATAAAAGTTACCGGTTGGTGTTGTGTCTCCACAATAGTCTTTTGTCCACCTAGGTAGTTAGAGAAATGTTTCACTGCCCACACCGTGGCTAACAGTGCTTTCTCACAATTAGAGTACTTTAGTTCAGGGCCTGCCAGGGTTTTGCTGGCAAATATGCCACCACACGTTTGTCTTGGTCATAGAGTTGGTACAAACCAGCACTCAAGCAATGGGCTGAAAAACCAACTTCAAGGTGGAAGTCTTTATCATTGTTGGGATATGCCAGACATGGTGCTGAGCACAGCTTAGCCTTGAGAGCATCCATGGCTTGCTGTTGTGTGTCAGACCAAAGGAAAGGCACATCTTTCTTGAGGAGTTCAGTTAAAGGTTTTGCCAAATCAGCGTAGTTCTCCATGAAATGGTGTGAGCAATTACAAACACCAAGGAAACTACGTAGTTCAGTGAGGTTAGAGGGTGTCTTAAGGTTGGAGAGACCTTGGACTCTACTAAGTTGGGGTTGTACACCATCGGGACCTACAAGGAGACCGACGTATTCAACCTTAGCTTTGCACCACTGGCACTTCAAAAGTGAGATCTTTGCACCCACAGCTGTGAGTTGATCCAGCCCGTGGTCAATCTCAGCTAAATGAGTTATCAAGCGTGAGTTGTTGTAGGAGGATGTCATCTACATAGATGAGGGTTCCAAATTCACCTGCATCAGGGCACGCTTTATTTAAGAATATGTTGAACTCAGCTGGTGAGTTTGCATAGCCAAAAGGACATCTAGTGAAGGTGTATTGGCGACTGGCAAAGGTGAACGCCAATTTGTGTTGATAGGCTATATGTACTGGGATCGTCTAGAACCCAGAAGCCACATCAAGCATGGAGAAGTAATTGGCGTTGGTCACCTTAGGAAGTTCTTGTTGGAGTTGAGTCATCGGCCACCTGGAAAGAGGAACCTGTTGATTCAGTCTTCGGTAGTCGATGGTGAGTCTCCATTTGCTGTTGGGTTTGAGGATAGACCATAAAGGTGCAGAGTAGGTGCTGTTACATGGCCTGATTATGCCTTTCTCTAAAAGATTGTCAATAATCTCTTGTACAGGCTCATAAGCTGCCAAGGGAATCTTGTATTGACGAACATAGGTAGGAGGAAAACTAGGTGTAGTGGGTATGCGGATGGAGTGGACTGAGATCAAGCCACAGTCCAAAGAGTCAACTGACAAGGACTTTTCATATTTGAGAAGAACTTGGCAAAGTTTTTCTCTTTCTTCATCGGTAGTAAGTGTGTCTGCCTGGGCTACTACTTGGTCGATCTGTGATCGGACCGAAGGGTGGAGCTCAGGGGACGGTGACTCTACAGGCTTGTCTGGAGTCTCCGTGGTTGTACTCACTGGCAGGACGTCAATGGTTTGTAACACCATTTGGTCTTGGTTGGTGAGGTCCATGCATCGAACAGACATATGATCAAGAACGGTGTTTGAGAAGAGGGCAATGGACTTGGAGGGTTTTGTATACAAAACCTGTCCAGTATTAGGATCTGGGTAGAGTGAGTTGGGAATACCTCCCAGGATGGGTACATTCAACTCAAAGTCATGGAAGCTAGTGCTTACTGGCCAACCTAAAGGAGTGCCTTTAGGGATTAGGATGTCTTCTGCATTGGTGTTACAGACTGAAAGACATGAGATCCTAGATTTGAGGCCCAAGAGGGGTGTGGCCTCTAAGGAAAGTCCTAGTTAGAAAAAGAGTGGAGCAGGTTGAAAGAAAGCCTGTGAATGGCTTAGGTTTTGTCCTGCTAAGATGTGTATTGGCACAGGTTTGTTTTGGGTCCAAGCTGGCACAGTAATATGATGACTGCTAGCTACCTGACAAGCTTCAAGAATGGTCTGTCCAGTTCTGAGGTTGTCTAGATCAGGGACAGGTGTGTTCTGAGGAACAGTTGTCAGTGACCACAAAACATGGTTTATGGTGTCCACTTGAACACTAAGTCGGACTAGGATGTCACTACCTATGTACACAGAGTGTGATAAGTTTGGGACCACAATAAATGAATGAGTCAGTTCTTTATGGTTCCATTTAAAGGTGAGAGCACAAATGCCTCCACTTTTTAGGACACAAAAAGATTTTGGGTCATTGTGAAAACGGTAAGTTTTCTTAACCATTTTGAGGTTAGACTGATTTTGCATTAAGTCCTCATAGAGGTCCTTGCTGATGGCGGATTTGTCAGTCCATAAAGACAATACAACATCACTCACCTGAGATTTCTGCATCTCAATGCATTTCACCACTTGTGGGAGGTAGTATTCACTAGATTGTGATGGACCCAGCGAACACAAGAGCATTACACGTTGGGCTAGAGTTAGCTCCAATGGCTGATCATGTGTGGCTGACACTACCGTGGATTGAGATGTGATCTCATTTGCCTGATGTTTGTTTTCAGGTTGGGTGATGGTTGTTTCATCAGAAGTGTCCAGTGCAGCACACTGGGAGTCTACTTCTGGAGGAAAAGTGATGGGTAACGGTTGGAAGACTTGAGCCCAGACTTTGAGAATCTTAAAATCAATCAAAGGCTGAAATTGGATTAGAAGATCTTGTCCTACTAGGAAAGGGATGGACTCCAGTGGGGACACATACACAGGGTGTATGATGGTCATGGGTCCGATCTGAAGTTCAATCAGGGCCACCTTAGATAAAGTGGTTTCTTCAGGAGCGTACGGTCGTACCTCTAGAGAGCATGTCTGGAGGATTAAGTCCTTGCCAGCACGATTTGCCGCTAACCGTAGTCTTTCGAACAGGGTGGCAGATATCAAAGTTATGTCTGCTCCTGTATCCAGAAGAGCGTTATGAGATAGGACCTGTTCTAGGGTCAATGAAAGGTTAAACTTTCTTGCTTCTCCTTTTTCAGTTAGGTTACACAAAAATTTTGGTACCGGAGGTTCCACTTGGATCCTAGAACCATCGTTCTCAAACGAAGGATCTTCAGTATTCATTTGGACTGTTAAGACAGCACTTGGTATGTTGGACTGGTCAGTTTCTGTTACTGAACCGGGAATGTCAACATCCGTGGTCTCTACATCAGCAACAGGAGGGGATTCACAATCAGCAGCCGCAGATTGGGGCTTCAACTCCTTAGCTTGTTGTTCCAATGGCTGGTTGATAACAATGAGAGACTCTGTTTCAGGAGTGAAAGAGGCTATAGGCAGGAGTTCAGCCTTCTTATACTGTTCCTGTTTAAGCATTTCCTCCAAAATATGTTTAATCATTTCCATTTCTTTGGAAGTGAGACCTTTACAGTCATCATCCTGTTGAGGCTTTGACTCTTTCATCTTTTCAGAACGTCTCTGACATGGTGAAAGTTGTTCTCTTTCAGGTCGAGAGCGACGGTTCTGAAATTGACGAGTCTGCCTTTGAGACTGGTTATGACCAGAAAATCTGTGATTATGATTGGGAGAGCGTCTACCCCCCTGATAATCTTTGTTATGATTTTGGTAGTCAGAGCTTGGGTAATCGTGGTCTCTCCAAGATTCTGAGTACCTGTTCTGATTTTTACCTTGGTGGGGGTTTTTAGTCTGAAAATGCTGTTATGTTCTCTTAAACTTGGGTGATAAAGGGGCAGACTTGGCTCGGTAGGAGTCACGGTTTGCTCATGTTCCTTCAAGTTCCAGAGGTAGAGAACGTGTGTTTACAGCTAGGACTGTTGGTTCAATTGGTTTGGGCTGTCTCACCTTCTGAAAGGCTAAAGACGCCCATTCACGCAAATGGTGGATTGTGGCTGTTCGTGGGTTAGCCATCACACCAAGTTGAGTGTTGACTGAATGATGGAGGTTTTGAACAAAGAGAGTTTTGAAGCTAACATCCTCTTCCAATCCTGGATAATTATTAGACCCAAAATAGGCATTTAGGAGTCTATAGTAATAGTTATTTGGTGGCTCTTGTTTACCTTGTCTGGTGTTTAGAGCAGAAGTCAGACCAGATTGTACTGTTTCGTCTGAAAACTCTCTTTCTAGAGAATAGCGTAGGGAATGCTGGTCTGCTCGTACATGGGCTGGTTGATGGTCCATGAACTTAGTGACCTCTCTGCTAGATGTTGACTTAACACTAGAACTCCCAAACCTTTGCCATTTGGCAGTTATACCTTTAAATCCCAAGGAACTGCCATTTGGCAGGTTTGAACTTGACTTTAGAAATAATTCAAATTTAAATTCATTCAAATTCAGCCCGCTTGCCTTTATTGTTATGTAAATGAGGCCATTACATTTGCAAGAAGTAACTCTAAAGACACTCTACTTAGCAACAAGTTGGTCTCCAAAGGAACTTCAATGTAACTCCTATAATTATTATGGTTTGAAGAACCCCCCCCCCCCCCCAAAAAATAAAAATAAATGAACGTTACCAGAAATTTAGATTCAAAATTCAAAGCTTTATTGTTATATGCACATTAAAGACACATTACCCTGTTTCCCTGTACAATGAAAATTCTTTGCTTCCCACAGCAGATGTCCAAAATATTTTATATAAATCTAAGTACGCAAGTAATAAAATATAAAATAAAATAGGCATGCAACAATATGATAACAAAAGCCATAATCTTGCTGATGGAGGGCACTTCCAGTGTTACAGACCATATGTCATGCACCGCTGGAAGGCGAACAATCCCTCGCAGGATGAGGATTGCAATGAATGCCATTAGTTCAGGGAGGGCTATGAACCAGTTTTCATGCTGTGACTGGCATGCATGCTGGACAGTCCACTCCTGTATGGTCCGAAGCATTTCTAGAGAGATGAAACAGAGGAAACTCTGTAAGCGTCTCAACACTTTTCTTCTGGCTAAAGCAGTTGGTTCTCAATCCGTGGGATGACATTCAATTGGGCTGTGATACAGAGGTCTTCCGATCTGTTCTTCACGCCACACTGTGCCATCTTTTGCCGTCTCTGTGAGCCACTCGTGTGTCTCCATGCGTCCTCTCTTTTCTGGAGGTGGTGAATTCTCCTCATCTACAGGACCATATGTTTGAGATTTGATTAGTGAAAGGTTGAAATAATGTGAAACTGACACAAACATAATATTTGAATTGTAATTCCAAAACATCTCAACTATGCCTCATTTGTACTAATGTAGGATTTTTTTTTTCGCATTGCAAAAAGATTTTTTTTATTATTTTTTTGTTTTGTTACGTGGAGATTAAATTTTTTGGGTTGATTTGATGGTGTGATGGGGCAGATACTAATATTTTTTTTTCTTTCTGCTGCCTTTCATTTATTTTCTTTCTTCAGTTGTATATATTTTTCTTGTACATAAATTTGGTTTGTTTTTAATGAAAATTAATGAATAAACTAAATTAATGAAAAAAGTGGCATATTGTTTAGTCAAAATAGCTCTGATTTTTTAAACCTTTTTAAAGTAATTTTGTCTTTTAAAAATTTGCCAGTAGCTATAGATAAATTTATACAAAAAACCCTCAGCTACTTGAAAAAAATACATTTTTAACTAAAACATTCATAAAACCCTAAGTAAAAACATCTTATCAAGCCATTTGTCTTGTTTTATGTCAAAATACATATTCTTGAGCAATTTTAACTTATCAAGATGGTACTTTTTGCAGTGCGTCTCTTCCAAAACCACAATAGGCATAACCGGCAAACAAATATAGGAAATTAGGAACTTTAGGAAATCTTACCAGAAGAAATTTCAGAGTCAGAACTCAGCTCAAGAGTTATTTCTTCTCCCTCTGAGTCACAGGGGTTGACATCAGAATCAGAATCAGTTTATTATTGCCATGTCAATGAACGAGGTTCACAAACTAGGAATTTGCTTTGACATAAGGTGCGAATAGTAATAAAGTAAAAATGAAAACATTACATAAGACATAAGACCTGTGTACACCCACAAATAAAGTGAAAATGAAAGCATAACATAAACATGTGTATACCCATACAATAGAAAACAATAAAAAAGATTAGAACATGGTTCCGAATCATATCCAAAGCCTGATGTGCAAAGTAAACCTTTGCCATCTTTGCTTCTCAGCCAACAGAGTAAGTGAAATATGTAAGGATGTTACTTTTCTGTGGCCCGGTTTGTCTGTTTCCCTCGTGCTCCCTCATTAGTTCCATTGTTGCCACCTGTGTCTCGTCCCAGCTGTTTGTCATCATGTTTCGTCTTCCCCAAGTATTTAAGCAGTCCCATTCTGTCTTGTCCTTTGTCGGGTCGTTCTTCGTTGGGTACGCTTCCTTGAGTCTCCTGAGTCTCTCCTTGTCTTCCTGGTTCCTCGAGTTCCCCGTGTCTCCTGAGTTCCCCGTGCCTCCCTCCTTGTTTATGTAAGTTTTGCTGCCCCGTCAGCTTGTTTATTTTGTACTTTTCATTTATCATTAAAGACCTATTTTTGTATATCTGCCGAGTTGAGTCCCTGTTCTGCACTCTGGGTTCGCTCCGACCACAAATCCTAACA
>NC_056506.1:5721040-5726469 GCF_014905685.2 Nematolebias whitei | reverse complement strand
CTGGAAGACCAATTAACACTAATTAGGTCAATTGACAACATGATTGGGTATAAAAAGAGCTTCTCAGAGTGTCAGTGTCTCTCAGAATCTAAGATGGTAAGAGGATCACCATTTCCACCATTCTTGCGCAGAAAGACAATGCAACAATACCAGAATGGTGTTACCCAGCATAAAATAGCAAAAACTTTTAAGTTATCACCATCAACCATGCATAACATCATCAAAAGATTCAGAGAATCTGGAACAATCGCTGTGCGTAAGGGTCAAGGCCGTAAAACTCTACTGGATGCTCGTGATCTTGGGGCCCTTAAACGTCACTGCACCTCAAACAGGAATGCCACTGTCAAGGAAATAACAGAATGGGCTCAGGAATCAATCAACCTTTATTTAGACAGGTAAATCCCATTGAGCCTCGAGGATTCATTTACAAGAGTCCTAGGAATACTAGTCCTAGAGGAATACTTCCAGAAAGCATTGTCAGTGAACACAATCCACCGTGCCATCCGCCGTTGCCAGCTGAAACTCTACAGTGCAAAGAGGAAGCCATTTCTAAGCAAGATCCACAAGCTCAGACGTTTGCACTGGGCCAGGGGTAATTAAAATGGAGTGTGGCAAAATGGAAGACTGTTCTGTGGTCAGATGAGTCACGATTTGAATTTCTTTATGGAACACTGGGACGCCATGTCATCCGGACCAGAGAGGACAAGGATAGCCCAAGTTGTTATCAACGCTCCGTTCAGAAGCCTGCATCACTGATGGTATGGCAGCTTGCATTTCTGGAAAAGTACCATTAATGCAGAGAACTATGTTCAGGTTCTAGAACAACATATGCTCCCATCTAGAAGTCATCTCTTTCAGGGAAGACCCAGCATTTTTCAACATGATTATGCCAGACCACATTCTGTAGCAATCACAACATCATGGCTACGTAGGAGAAGGATCCGGGTACTGAAATGGCCAGCCTGCATTCCAGATCTTTTATCTATAGAGAACATTTGGTGCATCATATAGAGGAAGGTGCGACAAAGAAGGCCCAAGATGATTGAACAGTTAGAGGCCTGTATTAGACATGAATGGGAAAGCATTCCTATTTCTAAACTTGAGAAACTGGTCCCCTCTGTCCCCAGACGTCTGTTGAGTGTTGTAAGAAGAGGGGATGCCACACAGTGGTAAAAATTGACTTGTCCCAACTTTTTTGGGATTTGTTGATGCCATGAAATTAGGAAACAACAGATTTTTCCCTTAAAATTATACATTCTCTCAGTTTAAACTTTTGATCTGTGATTTTTGTTCTATTCTGAATAAAAATATTAGATGTTGGCACCTCCACATCATTTCATTCAGTTTTTATTCACAATTTGTTTAGTGTCCCAACCTTTTTGGAATCCGGTTTGTATTTTTCTAAATTAGAAGCACCTGTTTGATGTCATTAGCTGCATATAGACACCTGTCCACCACACACAATCAGTAAGACTCCAACTACCAACATGGCTACAACCAAAGAGCTGTCCAAAGACACCAAAGACAAAAGTGTAGACCTCCACAAGGCTGGAAAGAGCTACGGGGTAATTGCCAAGCAGCTTGGTGAAAAAAGATCAACTGTTGGAGCAATTATTAGAAAATGGAAGAAGCTAAACATGACTGTCAATCTCCCTCGCACTGGGGCTCCATGGATATCTCACCTCGTGATGTATCATTGATCCTAAGAAAGGTGAGGAATCAGCCCAGAACTAGACAGGAGGAGCTGGTCAATGACCTGAAGAGAGCTGGCACCACTGTTTCCAAGGTTACTGTGGGTAATACACTATGATGTCATAGTTTAAAATCATGCATGGCACGGAAGTTTCCCCTGCTTAAATCAGCACAAGTCCAGGCCTGTCTTAAGTTTGCTCATGACCATTTGGATGATCCAGAGGAGTCATGGGAAAAAGTTATTTGGTCAGATGAGACCAAAATTGAACTTTTTGGTCTTAATTCCACTCGCTTCAGTTAGAGCATTGAAAATGGGTCGTGGCTGGGTCTTCCAACATAATGACCCGAAGCACACAGCCAGGATAACCAAGGAGTGGCTCCGTAAAAAGAATATCAAGGTTCTGGAGTGGCATAGCCAGTCTCCAGACCTAAACCCTATAGAAAATCTTTGGAGGGAGCTCAAAGTCCATGTTTCTTAGCGACAGCCAGAAACGTGGCTGATCTAGAGAAGAACTGTGTGGAAGAATGGGCCGAAATCCCTGCTGCAGTGTGTGCACACCTGTTGACAAACTATAGGAAACCTTTGACCTCTGTAATTTGTTTTCACAGGTGTTCAAAAACTTATTTGCAGCAGTAACACATAAATAAATTATAAAAAAATCATACATTGCGATTTCCGGATTTTTTTTTAGATTGTGTCTCTCACATTGGACATGCACCTAAGATGAAAATTTCAGACTCCTCCATGATTTCTAAGTGGGAGAACTAGCAAAGTCGCAGGGTGTTCAAATGCATATTTTCCTCACTGTATATCTATATATATATACATATATACATCCATCCGTCCATTCTCTTCCGCTTATCTGGGGTCAGGTCGCGGGAGTAGTAGCCTAAGTAGGGAGGCCCAGACTTCCCTCTACCTAGCCACTTGGGCCAGCTCCTCCAGGGGGATCCCAAGGTATTCCCAGGTCAGCCAGGAAACATTTTCCCTCCAGCATGTCCTGGGTCTTCCTCTGGGTCTCCTTCTGGTGGGACATGCCCGGAACACCTCACCAAGAAGGCGCCCAGGAGGCATGCTAACCTTATGCCCGAGCCACCTCAACTGACTCCTCTTTATGTGCGAAAGCAGCGGCTCTACTCTGAGTCCCTCCTGGATGACCGAGCTTCTCACCCTATCTCTAAGAGAGGACCCAGACACCCTGCGGAAAAACTCATTTCGGACGCTTATATCCAAGATCTCGTTCTTTCGGTCACAACCCAAAGCTCATGACCATAGATTAGGGTAGGAATGTAGATCGACCGGTAAATTGAGAGCTTCACCTTTTGACTCAGCTCTCATTTCACCATGGCAGACCGATACAGCACCTGCTTCACTGCCAACGCTGCACCTATCCGCCTATCAATCTCACGCTCCATTTTTCCCTCATTTGTGAACAAGACCCCAAGATACTTGAACTCCTCCACTTGGGGCAGGACCTCCTCCCCGAACCGGAGGGGGCACTCTACCCTTTTCCAGCTCAAGACCATGGCCTTGGCTTTGGAGGAACAGATTCTCATCCCGGCTGTATCACACTCGGCTGCAAACCACTCCAGCGAAAGCTGTAGATCACGACCTGATTAAGCCAATAGGACCACATCATCTGCAAAAAACAGAGAAGCGATCCTAAGGCCACTAAAATGGATCCCCTCAACACCTTGGCTGTGCCTAGAAATTCTGTTCATAAAAGTTATGAACAGAATAGGTGACAAAGGGCAACCTTGGCAGAGTCCAACTCTCACTGGGAACGAGCCCGACTTACTGCCACCAATGTGGACCAAGCTCTGACACCGGTCGTTCAGGGACCTAACAGCCCATATCAAAGGGCCTGGTACCCCATACTCTAGGAGTACCCTCCGTAGGGCTCCCCAAGGGACGCGGTCAAACGCCTTCTCCAAGTCCACAAAGCACATGTAGACTGGTTGGGCAACCTCCCACGCACCATCCAGGACCCTGCTGAGAGTGTAGAGCTGGTCCAGTGTTACACGACTAGGACGAAAACCGCACTGCTCCTCCTGAATCCGAGGTTTGACTATCCGATGGACCCTCCTTTCCAGAACCCCCGAATAGACCTTACTAAGGAGGCTTAAGAGCGTGATCCCCCTGTAGTTGGAACAAACTCTACGGTCCCCCTTTTTGAATAGGGGGACCACCACCACAGTCTGCCAATCTAGGGGAACTGTCCACGCAATATTGCAGAGTCGTGTAAGCCAACACAACCACACAACATCCAGAGCCTTAAGGAACTCCGGGCTAATCTCATCCACCCTTGGGGCCCTGCCACCGAAGAGCATTTTAACCACCTTGGTGACCTCAACACCAGAGATTGGAGAGAGCAACCCAAAGTCCCCAGGCTCTACTTCCTCAGGGGAAGATGTGCCAGTGGGATTGAGGAGGTCTTCGAAGTATTCTGCCCACTGACCCACGACATCCCGAGTTGAGGTCAGCAGCACACCACGTCCATTATAAATTGTGTTAGTGGCATACCACTTTCCCCCCGAGACGCCAGATGGTGGATCACAATCGCCTCGATGCCATGCGGAAGTCATTCTCCATGGCCTCTCCTAACTCCTCCCATACCCGAGTTTTTGCCTCAGCGACCACCCGAGCCGCATGCCGCTTGGACTGCCGGTACCCATCAGCTGCTTCTGGGGTCCCACACGCCAAAAAGGCCCGATAGAATTCCTTCTTCAGCCTGACAACATCCCTCACCGCTGGTGTCCACCACCAGATTTGAGGGTTACTGTCACGACAGGCACCAACAGTCTTGCGGCCACAGCTCTGATGACCCACCTTGACAATAGAGGCAAGGAACATGGCTCACTCAGACACAATGTTCCCTGCCTCCCCCGGAAAGTGTTTGACGCTCTCCTGGAGGTTGGAGTTAAAGCACAATTTCACGGGAGACTCTGCCAGATGTTCCCTGCAGACCCTCGCAATACGTTTGGGTCTGCCAGATCTGACCGGCATCCTCCCCCACCATCGGAGTCAACTCACCACCAGGCAGTGGTCAGTGGACAGCTCTGCTCCTCTCTTCACCCGAGTGTCCAAGACATTCGGCCGCAGATCAGATGAGACGACAACAAAGTCGATCATTGATTTGCCTAGGGTATCCTGGTGCCAAAAACACATATGTGCACCCTTGTGTTTGAACATGGTGTTCATTATGGACAATCCATGATGAGCACAGAAGTCCAATAACGCAACACCACTCGGGTTCAGATCGGGGGGCCATTCCTCCCAACCACACCCCTCCAGGTCTCACTGTCATTGCCCACGTGAGTGTTTAAGTCCTCCAGTAGAACAAGAGAGTCCCCAGGAGGCTCACTCTCCAGTACCCCCTCCAAGGACTCCAAAAATGGTGGATAATCTGAGATGCTGTTTGGCGCATAAGCACAAACAACAGTCAGAACCCGTCCCCCCCACACATACGCAGAGGGAGGCTACCCTATTGTTCACTGGGATGAACCCCAACATACAGGCACCAAGATGGGGGCAACAAGTATGCCCACTCCTGCTCGGCGCCTCTCGCCAGGGGCAACTCCAGAGTGGAAGAGTGTCCAACCCTTCTCAAGGTTCCAGAGCCAGAGCCATGCGTTGAGGTGAGTTGGACTATTTCTAGCCGGAACCTCTCAACCTGACAAACCAGCTCAGGCTCCTTATCCACCAGAGAGGTGACATTCCACGTCCATATATATAT
>NC_056506.1:5714067-5720940 GCF_014905685.2 Nematolebias whitei | reverse complement strand
ATACATGTGTGTGTGTGTGTTTGTTTGTGTATTTTTTTTCAAAGGGGAAAACACAAAATATGCAATATTTTACATAAATAGATACCAAAGCTGCTCCTCCTCACTCAAATCATTTCATGTATTTACTGACAATCTCCCCAGCAGTTAGCAAGTCCAAAATGTTCTGAATAAAACCCCGAGATGGTAACAGTGTTATTCACTGCCATACACAGTTACAGAATGGTAAATTGATAATGTTGGATAACGTTACCACAGCTAACTAACACATAAATACTCTTTTTAATTAATGCTAATATAGAAAGTAAAACTTTAAATGTTACAGTACTGACAGGCTGCGTTGTATATTTTAGTTACCTGTGGCTAAAGTTGCTACAATGATCAATATTGTTACCACGGCTAACTAACATGTAAACACAGTTTTTATTAACCTTATCTTGCACTATATCTTGTAAATTAACCTCTACAAATAAAGGCTGAATGAATGAATTAATGCAATTCCGTCAATTTTCTGGACAGGTCTCCCGAGGAAAAATCAACCCAGAAGAAACGATACGCCATAGCAAGTCAGCATGGAAGTTGTCTGATGTCATGTGAAATGGGCCTATAGATACAAGTGAGGAAGGGTAAAGGTAAAGACACTGCCAACAAGAGGATGTGAGTACAAATACATTATTTTGATGGTTTGACCAAAATGGTTTCATCCATCCATTATCTTTTATCCGCTTATTCCATTTTTGGGTCATGGGGGTCGCCAGTGCCCATGTCCAGCAATCACTGTGCGAGGAGCGGGGTACACCCTGGACGGGTCACAAGTCCATCACAGAGCCACATAGAGACAAACGAGACAAACAACCATTCACTCTCTCACTCACACCTAGGGACAATTTAGAGTTACCAGTCAACTTAACATGAATATTTTTGGTCTGTGGGAGGAAACTGGAGTACCTGGAGAAAACCCACGCACAGAGAGAACATGCAAACTCCACCCAAAAAGGCCCTCGGACCAGGATTTGAACCAGGGACCTGCTCGCTGAGAGGCAGCAGCTCTACCAGTTGTGCCACTGTGCTGCCCACCAAAATGGTTATATCAAAGTATTGTTTCTATGTAATACTGATAATGCTAAATAAAAAAAACTGTGACATAAAAGGCAACGTTTGGTATGCCTACAGGAATACTGTTTTTTATTTGAATAGATGGAATTAAAACCAAGCACAAAAATGTTCAAAAGTAGAAAGAATTGAAAGTGGAGTCAGATTTACAGCTCTGTAAATATTTGCAGAATTTTTTTTTTTGACTTTTGTAACTTGTAATAGATTTTAGACATGACTTCTGATGAACAGAGAGAATGATTTCTCATGAATAATTCTGTTTTAAGAGTCGTCTGTCAGCCCTGTGTCAGTTTGATCTGTAAAGTTTTATCTGATCTTTAAAACCCCACACAATGAATAGATACGTTTCCATCTAAGCCTCTAAAACTAGTCGGTCTGAAGGAAAATCCCGGCATGAATATAAAGAGTGCAAGCATGTTGTTAGCAGGACGTACAAGCGTGATAAATTTCTATTCGTCTTTTGTCACTGAATACGTCTGGGTCCATATGCTGGACTACAATGCAGCATTTAAAAAGCCAGGCCTACCACATTAAAGCCTATAACAATCTGCGTTCATGGTAAGTTATCACTCTTAATTAATCACCCCCCACAATAGGATTTCTGATGTGTTCAAGCCGCATGAAAGCTCCAGGTCATGCCAAGGGCAGACTGACTCTCAGCCCCCACTCAGTCTTCTTTTACTTCACTCTCCGCTGCTGCCCGTCAAAATGCCTTTACATTTTTCTTTTTCTGTCTGTGCTCGGAGGAAACTACAGAAACTGCATTTGCAGCTAAAAATGAGGCATGAATGTTGCATGCCGAAAGACTTTGCTGACATTCAGCAAAAAAGCTACAACTAAGTTGTTAAAGTTTAAACAAGCAAAGCAGAGGCTAAAACATAGTGAAACATATGGAAAAATCAGCCAAAAGAATGCAAAACCTAAAATTAACAAAAGAGAAGCTAAAGCTAAAAGTAGCAAAACCTTTGCCAAAAGTAGCAAAACATGATATTATTAGAACTGTTGCTAAAAGGAGTAAAACTTCAAAACAAATGGTAAAACAGTAGCTAAAAAGGTAAAAAATATGAAAAGAGAAGCTAAAATTAGCAAAACAGTAGCTAAGCAAATGGCCGCTTGTCCTGAGCCTGGTTTTGCTGGAGGTTTATTCCTCATGAGGGAGTGTTTCCTTTCCACTGTTGCCTTTGTGCTTGCTCAAGATGAGAGTTGTGCGATGAAGTTAGACTCAAAGCAGTCTGCTCCTCAGCTGAATAGAGTTATTAACTTACTTTTTATGTATATGACTGTTTCTGTTCCGTGCCCTGTGACGACTTCTGTTGTGACTTGGTACTATATAACTAAACTGAACTGAACTGAATTTGAATTCAAAACAAAATGTCTGGACAGTAGCTAAGCTACAAGTAGCATAAAAAGATAAAAATAGAACCATTATATAGAAGTAGATTTTAAAGATAACATTACTTTTGAAGAAATTGAAACAATTTTCATGTGTTTTTTTATTGGGAATTGTGTTTCAAAGTGAATATATATTTAAATGTATATACTAGTAGAAAATAAAAAGCCCATTGTTCCTGATGGGGCTGAACCTTCTGATAAATGAAAGGTTAATGTTAAGTATGATTGCTCAAAACGTACAGAAGAATCTCTATAAGCATTCACACAATGAGGCAGAGTTCTGCGTGGACTCATCCAAACAAACACAGAGAGACTGATGGACGTGTGGATTTTCTTTTCAGAGAAGTCAGACAGAGCGACCGTCAGGCTGGCTGAGGGCCTTCCTGCCTGATTATAACCCCTCCCTGCTCATTCCACTCAAACTGTGATAGCCTATGAATGGTATTGTATTGTTAGGACTCTCCCCATTCCTGCACCGCTGAATGGGTTTAACCACTGGTTTAGATTCAGTTACACGGTTCTGCTTGAAAATGACTCCCCCCCACCGCTTTGGACTCCATGATTCCCTCGGCTGACCTGTTTAGAAGACGCTGTGGAAATGTCATGTCGCCCCTCCCATGGGCAGGACCCGACATCTACTTTGAAAGACTGAAAAAAATCCTCTGAATTGAGTTGAAGCTCAGACCAGTCTGGAGTAAAAAGCAAGGGTATAGCAAATACTTCACTTACCACTTTAAACAAAACACACAAGAAACAAAATTTTCAATAAAATGTTCACACAAATAAAAATTCTGCCATCATAATCTTTATGGAGGTAAATTGTCTGGGTTGAAATTCACAACACCAAAGAGTTTGGTTCTATTCTCTTTTTATTTATCGTCATCTTCAACTTGAATTATATTAATTCCTAAAGTTACTGTTAGGTTTAGGCAAAAATAAAAATCAGGGCATTGAAAATGAACCAATAAAATTAGGAATAAAAGTAATCAATAAGGTGTTATTTCTATAATGTTGTTCGTTGAAATTTTTAATTTAGAGTTAGATACGGTGCTCTCTCCAGCTTGTCTAACTTCGTAAAATTAAAAATAACTAAGTAAATCAAACAAGACCATTCAGGGAATTTTCCCTTTAAAAATATTTAAAAACTCAGCAGAAAAATGAATGCAAACATAATTACACTGTAGTTTATTCAGCTCAAGATAAGAGAATAAAATCCCCTAAATATTGAATTATTTAAAGGGAAATCTGTGACACTTTACTTCCTGGTCTTTTCGAGACAGAGAAAACTTTACAAAGTGAAATATTTGAAAGTACACAGAGCCAAACCTCGCCTCGGTCCATTTCCATTGGTCTCCTGGTGTGTTCAAAAAGGACAAGCCTGTAATCAATTAGCTGTTTTCCCCACATATCTGTCAATTAGCCCACTCTCTGATTGAGGATATGATGGCTTCATTAGCAGAGTCTAACCCTACCCGCTCCCCCTAACTGCATCACTTGGAACCAATAACTCAATAACATGTTTACTTGACATTTATTAGACTGATGTCACTTAAATCGCAACATAAAAACAACATTTAGTTGTCAGTTTTTATTTATATAGCGCCAAATCCCAACAAAGTTGTCACAGGACACTTGACAAGAACATTCACATACATAGAAAAGCCCATTAGTATAGTCCTCTATCTAAGGAAGTTTGATTTAGTCAAAACTTTCACTTTAAAGATCAGAGAATATTTGTTCTGTTTTCTCAGCATTTAGATTTTTTTTTTCATTTAGCTTTTATTTATACAGGTAGTCTCATTGAGCCACGAGAACTCATTTTCAAGTGAGACCTGTTTAGGGAGCACATGGTGGGGGTTAAGGGCCTTGCTCATGGGCCCAGAGTGGGGCGAACGAGGGTGGGGGCAAGTGTGGGTGTTTCACCTACCCCACCCACAATTTTGATGTTGTCGGGGTCGGGGCGTGAACCGGCGATCTTCGGATCACAGGCCCACCTCTCTAACCTCTGCGCCACCACTCCCCTAATAATAGATAATTTTTACAACAATTTATTCAACTTGATAGACATGCTGTCATCATTTAAAAATGGTAAATGGAATGTACTTATATAGCGCCTTTCTATCTTATTGAGATACTCAAAGCTCTTTACAACAATCTGTGCCTCATTTACCCATTCATACAGCACTCTAATAGATCTCTACAAAGCAAATTGAACAAATCATTCTAAAGAGACTAATCAGAGATTTTTCACATTCATACACTGATGGGACACACATCAGAGGCTATGAGTGGTTCAGTGTCTTGCCTAGGGACAATTTGGCATGTGACTGCAGGTGGATTCGAACCCCAACTTTTGCATTGGAGGATGACTGCTCTAACCATTCAGCCACAGTGGCGTCAGCTAACTTTTCTGATTGACCTTAATTCCCTTCATGGTGTATGTTTTATTTCAGAATCAGAATAAGCTTTATTATCATTGCACAAAGATACAACGAGAACATGTGCATGCAGTCGTCCAGAAGATGGACGGAGTGCACAAAGCTGCTACTGCTCTAAGCGTGGCCTGTCTTATCCTTATCAGAATAATATTTGTAGATAGGAAAAGGTGGAGAAACTTGATGGTAGATAGTGGTATTACAAAAAAAGATCTTTCACACTTTGTCTATCAGGACACGATTTGAGACATCAAAAAAAAAAAAACCTCTACCAGTATCACATTTAAAACATGATTACATTTGCATTTGACCTTGAGGTGTTGAGATTAGTCTATGAGCACTTTTCGAATCAGCCACAGTTTCTGAAGATGTTGTTCCAGCCAGCAGTTCTGATAAGCTTGCACAGAAAGTTCTTCGGGGGGGATACATGAAACTTTTGTCCTTGGTTACACATGACCCAGAAATTTGATAGTCGGCCCATTCCAAGGCTGTCGGGAGTCAGATTCAGATAAGCTTGATTGTTGTTTTTCTTCAGGCAGACAGATTTTTTTCTTTAGCCTTGAGTCCATCTGGACGTTCTAGTTCCGAAATAGCCTAATTGTGGGATTCCATTCCACTAATCCATGCTATGAGTCTCCCTCAAGGTCTCTGCGTTTTGGATCTTTGAGTTTGAAGGGAAGGAATATGAAGTCTGAGATTGTCTTCATTGTACAGTATGTTCCCATAAAATGGTGAAATTAGGTCTCTGCATTTCACCCATCTTGCCTGGGATACATGCAGGTGGGCAGCTATGTAAGCGCCCGGGGAGCAATTGGGTGTTAGGTGTCTTGCTCAGAGATAGCACGAAATGTGGGAATGAATGGGAGTTGAACCGCAACTTTCTGGTCCCAAGTTGGCTGCCTTAAGTACTAGGGGTGTGAATCTCTCAGTGTCTGGTGGTTTGATTCGATTCAGATTTTTGGTGTCACGATTCGATTCAAAATCGATTTTTCAATTCAGAAACTATTTTTAATTCCGAAACGATCTTTCTATTGAAATGGTCAAATATTTTGTTTAAATTATGTAATTGACAATGTAATGAACTAAGCCTGATCTCAAAACTTGACCTTAGGATCATATGGTCAGAAACTGTCATTTCATTGATTTGCATCCAGAAATACAGGTTGACCCATCCTGAGACTTTCTTTCTTGAATTAATCAAGTGGAAAAAGACTATTCTCTATGATCATTACTATTTTACAAATGTTTTGATAATCAAATTGTGTTAGTTCAAACAATGTTTACATGTTGAAGTGAACTACTCATTTTTATTTACTTAAAACAGTAATAATGATTTTTAATCCTCATTCAAAGAAGAAATCAGGTGAATGATGCATTGTCTGATTTTCTGTCTTCAATGAGCGAAGTTGTAAGTGTGTCGAAGTTCAAGTTTCGGTCAACTGAAAGTTTACTGAAAAGAAATGTCATGTTTAACTTTTACAGCAAGATACTAGGAGAGGTGGCTCCACGAAGTCTGAATTCTCCATAACAATCTTTCTGTCTGTTCTTAAACAATCTTAATCTTTTTCCTTGACTTTTCATAACACCTTACATCACAAAACACACCTCTGTTGGGGTCCATCGACCAATCAGAAGCTCTCAAATGAACCGGAAGTAGAGCCCATTTAAATGTTGGCACTTCTTAGTTCAATCAGAGAGTTTTTGGAGTTCCAGAATGCAGAACGCTGGAATTCAGGATGCTGCTGAAAGAGAATCAAGCTGAACCAGAGACGATTTGGGAATTATAACTTCTGTTTGGATAACCTCACGACTCCAGGGGTTTTTAGCTGTTCTCACGGAGACGCTGAAAGAGTTGAAAGGAGAGCTCTACACCAACGCTGAAACTATCGTCTGCAAGGTAAAAAGTTCTATCTCAACCAAGCGTACCGTTGGCCCA
>NC_056506.1:5703287-5713967 GCF_014905685.2 Nematolebias whitei | reverse complement strand
AGACAATTCTCTATGATCATTACTATTTTACAAATGTTTGATAATCAGATTGTGTTAGTTCACTCAATGTTTACAGGTTGAAGAAAACTACTCATTTTTATTTTACATAAACAGTAAGTAATGATTTTTATTCCTCATTCAAAGAAGAAATCAGGTTAATATGCATTTCTTGATTTTTCTGTCTGCAATGAGCGAGTTTTGTAAGTATGTTAAAGGTCGGTTCTCGGTCAACTAAAATGTTTACTGAGAAGAAATGTCATGTTTAAACTTTTTCAGAAGATAATAAGAGGGAGACTCCACGAAGTCTGGTTTTCTGCAATAATCTTTCTGTCTGTTGTTGAACAATCTCATTCTCTGACCTCGAATTTGATAACATCTTACATCACAAACCACACCTCTATTCTGGTCAATCCACGAATCAGAAAGCTCTAAATTGACCCGGAAGTCAACTCATTTAAAATGTGGCAACTTCCCGGTTCTTGTTAGAGAGTGCACGGAGTCTGAAGTCTGAAGCCAGACGCTGAAGATTAATGGAGCTAAAGAGAGTGCATAGAGTCTGATGCTGCAGAGAGCTGATGAGTTGAAAGGAGTTCAGAGTTCTTGGATGCAAACGCGTTCAGGATGATCCAGAGACGTTTTGGGATTATAACTTCTGTTTGAACAACCTCGTACGACTCTCGAAGGATTTCAGCTGCTCTCAACGGAGACGCTGAAAGAGTCTGAAGGATTCTATACCGAGCTGATTTATCATCAACCAGGTAACGATCTACTTCGACCAAGTGTACCGTCGCAAGCTGAGATCTGAAGGAGCGTGCACGTTTCTGGTCAAACAGATTAATTCCCTCACAAATCTCTCTGTAAGATAAATCTCCATTTCCATCTTAAACTCTCCTTTCTCCTAAAATCAGTACAGATATTTTAGAAATATCTGAAGCTAAGTCCTCAATCACCACCGTGTGATTGATGTCCATTATCTGTGAAACTTGTCTGTTATTATTTTCATATTTTGTCAAATTAATGTAAATGTTTGATGTTAAACTTTGATTCTGAAAATAAATGACCGCATTCATTTTGATGGGTCAAAGATAAATAACGTCTCTCGTTACATTTCTGTTAAAATTCAATGCACGACATTTACACAGTCAGAAAGATGAGGAACTCGTGAAAAAGTATGAATATATATCCCTATATGACATACTACAGTGGTTAAAAAAGCTGAATAAAAGCCCTCAAATCGGTCCTAACCTGATGAGTTTATGCCTAAAGAGCATGTTTTTGGAGCGACGCCACGTTCAAGCTTTAAATCCATCTATAAATGCTGATTTGGACCGTGTTCGCCCGTTGCTAATCGAAGCTAACAGCTAACGACCGGATGTCAACAGTACGGTTCACATGAAGTCGTCAGTCACTCTGTGGTAAAAATAAGCTTGCACCACCACCTGCTGTTGAAAACACAGTATAACAGTTTTTCAGAACTGAAAACTGCGAATAACTGTGAGACTTTTGGTGAAACCTTGCTCTAGAGTCATGTCTTTGAAAAGCTTGTTGGTAAATAAAAATGTTAATCACGCTTGGTTTATAATTAACTGTTTGATATCAAATTCAGGTAAATTAAACTGTCTGACTTTTAGTGAAAATTGTAGGTTTATTAATTTTAAATGCATTTGAGTAAATAAACACTGAAATAGCTTGGTTCATTGTACCTGTTAGGATTAAGCTCATATTAAGTAACACTGCCAAAGGAGGCATTTACTTATAATATTCATGGATGGGGTAAAACCTAAAACAGATGCCCAATTATTGAAAAGTTGGCTTATAACAGTACTTTAGGGGAACCGCAGAGCTGATTAGTGTGAGAAACTCGCTGCTTACTTAAATACAAACATTTACCTGTTGAAAAACTTTAAGATTGCGACGGTTTAACCGGATAGGTTTTGCTGAACAGTACATACGACCATGGCAGATTCAACAAAAGCTGATCATGCTGATCCTGCTCCAAGTGGTGTTAAGAAGGACTGGCTTGAGAGAGCTTTGACACTGCTCACAGATTTCTTATCTCCATATGGTGGACAGGTGGAATGCATGAACACAACGGAACTACTCGCCGAGCTCAAGAAGGTGGCAGGCAGTTTCACTTCTGTAGCCATAAAGAAGTCGAGCAACTAGCTAAAATAGCACTCTTGCTAAAAGCTGAATATTACCTGGAGGCCAGCAGGAGAGAAGCCCTTGAAATAAATTTGAAACGCGACTCAGAGGACCGCGGAACAACACATGATGAGTATCTACAACTCAAGGCACAGTTATAATTTGAAAAGGAGACCTGGGAGGAAAAATTACAACATGAGAAAGAATTCTCACAAGCTCAGCTGTCGTTACAGGGAGACTCAAATGAGGAAAAGCTACGTGAAGGAGGGGTAATGTACCAAACACTGTGTTCAGACAATGATATTCTGCACCAACAGTTGCAGCTAACATCAAAATCTCTGGACGAGTGCAAATTGGCAAGAGCTGCATTAGTCCAACAAGGTGTGAGTTTACAACGTGAGTGTCTAGCGTCACGTGAACTGTTAACAGCCTGTGAGACAAAACTTGCCGTGGCCACAAATAAAATCTCTGACGAGGAAAAAAGATGTCTGGAACTCGAAAACAAACTGGGTCAGAATCCAGTTCAACCATCAACACCTCCACGTGATTCTGGTATACCACCTCCACGTGATTCTTTTGTTCCGCCTCCACTAATCCCTCATCCTCCGCTCTCAATAGTGGTATTGCAAAAAATAGCAAAATATGTCCAACGCTTCGAGCCAGGGTCGTTGGGTTGACCAACACTAAGACCTATCTGCAAGACCCGTGACATCCAACTGGGAAGCTATCCGAACGTTACAGTTGAGGATAAAATAGGCTTGATCAGGCTCACTTCAGCCAGGACAGTGTTTTCCTTTATTGAGCGTCCACCGGATGCCACAAGGAAGGATTACACCCTGTTATGTGCTTCTCTAATTAAAGAGTATACCCCTTGCGCAGGACCTGGCGGTTATCCAGCCGCCGACAAGGTCATGCAAGGTATGAATTGTAGAGATATACCTGCGTCCCTGAATGTCATTTTTGTAACAGACCTTTTATTTCTGTGATTGAGCAGTTCATTCTGTGAAGATGTTTCTGAAATAGAAAAAAAAAACCCTCTTCATCCTTTAAATAACTGAGACATCCCACCCCCACTTGAGGACCTGAGACAGTTTAAAGTTTGTTTTCAGCATTTCTAACTCTGGAAAGTGTCAAATGAAGACTTTTATGGTTGGTAAGACAACCCAAGGATCCATAAATCTGAATAATATTGGAACACCCTTTCTGTTGTAGTGGTGTCAAGGTCAGCTTTCTGACCCTCCACTACTAATT
Source organism: Nematolebias whitei (assembly GCF_014905685.2). Taxonomy (NCBI): domain Eukaryota; kingdom Metazoa; phylum Chordata; class Actinopteri; order Cyprinodontiformes; family Rivulidae; genus Nematolebias; species Nematolebias whitei. The sequence goes on along the minus strand of NC_056506.1, from coordinate 5,710,571 downwards.
ATTTAAATATAACGGGTTCTCTCTTTTTCGAGTTAAATTTCTGCCATGTGACGAGATAACTGTGATGATTGTTTAAATCAGTGACATGAGACATTAATTTCCTTTGACCCATCAAAATAAATGTGGTCATTTATTTAACAAAATCAAAATTTAACATTAAAACATGTACACGTGATTAGCTGATCTAGTTCTGATTAATAAAACTTGGCACGCTTTACTAATAAGACAACAAGACATTTCTGAAGGCATCTAGATTACTGGCAAAATAGAAGAGTTTAAAGGAAGGAATGAAGAGTTTAAAGGGAGATGGATGAAGGAAAGATGTATGTTTTGTTTACCAGAATTAGCACGCTTCTTTCAACACCAGCTCAAACCTCCGGTACACTTCAGGACGTGCAGAGACTTCGTTACCTTAGACGGGGAATACCTCCGCTCTGGAACAGGAGTCCATTAGTACGTTCCTTTTACAGCGTCTCTGGTAAGAGCGGCTGGGCATCGTCAGAAGTCGTGTGGTTTACTCCGTTGAATAGAACCAGCTCCCTTCGAGGTTGTAGGGCATTATGCCCGGGTGGATTCACAGCAAGGCTGTGAGTCCGTCAGAGTTTCCACTCAGGAGTGGATGACTCCACAAGGCGGAGTAGACTGGAAGACTAGACTGGCTAGACTCGACTGGCTAGACCCCAACTCGACTGAGTAGTTCCAGGAAGTGTGGACTTTTAAAGAGTTCTCACTTCTGGTCACTCAGGACTTCCTGATTGGTTGAAACAACCAACAGGGGGTGGTTTTAGTGATGTCAGAGGGTTATTATAAGTCAAGTGGACAGCAGGAATGTTTAGGAACATTTAGTACAGACAGAGAAATGTTTTGAAGAAGTGAGAAACTTTGCAGGTGCTAGTTGCTCTTATTTACTGTCTGCTAGGTTTAAAAACAATACAGCCCGTTCAAAAAACTTGTTTTCTGACTGTCTCTGACTTTTGACCGACATCACTACTTCTCTTTTAGACAGAAAATCAAAATGCATAATTACTTTGTAAATAGACATTTAACTTGATTTCTAATTTAAATGAGGTGTAAAAATTAATACTGTTTCATAGTTGATTTAAAATGAGTGGTTCACTTCAACATTTAGAAATTTTATGAACTAAACACACTTTGATTATCAAGATATTGTAAAATATTAATGATAATATAAAAAGAGAGTGTTCTTTCAATTGATTACTTCAGGATACAATTAGACAGTCTCTGGATGAGCCAATTTGTATTTCTGGATTCAAATCAATGAAATAACAGTTCCTGTCCCATGAAGGACTTCAGAGGCAGGTCTTGGTCGGAGGCCGAGTTCACTACACTGTGAACCCCACAAAATGGATGTTTGAGTTAACACAGATCACTCCAGGATGTCCTGGTATCACCTTGTACCAACCTCCGACCAGTCTATCTTTCAATGATCATAAATAACAGAAAGCTTATTTTCTGTTCAAAAGAATTCCAACTTTGACATTTAGGTCCCATTTCTGGCCTGCAAGAAAATGGACAGACTTTTTATTCATGTTTTAGAAGAAGTAATACAGTTTTTGTAATGAACTATGTGTTTAATTGGGTGTAGCTGAATATCTAACTTGTTTTTCCTTTACAGCTGACAATAACCTGTGTAGGCCAACAAGTTTACAAACTTGTTTTCTGTTATAAGGTTGACAAAGTGTTTGTATTGTTTAACCTCATTTGAAGTTGATAAGTGTCAAATTATTTTATTTGATGACTTTTTCAACAGAGCAGATTAAAATAATACTTTGTTGAGTAGATAAAAATTCAGCCCTTTCCTTTTGATTGGTTCAAATATACCACCTCTTTCAAATCAGAGATGTGGTCATTTGTTTTACAAGAGAGGAAGACCTCTCAGGAAGGGAGAACGAAACGGAAGGAGAGGAAGAGAAGAGAAATGGATTAAGTAATGAACCCCTCCGAAGGAGGAGATACAAGCTCTAAGACACAACCTTCAGAAGACTTCCAAGGAGAAAATTAGCTTCAACTTTGAGCAAAGTTTGATAGAATCCTTTTCAGCAGTCTCCTCCAACCTACAGTCTTGTCTGTATGGCTTGAGTATTCACCCAGGCCTACAAAACTGGGACTCGCGAAATTACTCACTACCTTTGTCTCCTATACTAATAGGAAATGTGAATTTATTCGCCCAACAAGCCAAGCTAATGTTGGGACGATCCCCCAAGGGCAACTGTACTGCGACCTCTGATGTATTGCCCCTGCCCCAGATACCACTAACCCTACCAGAAATTATCACGTTAACAAATTTAAAACCTGAAACACTAGGAAATTGCGTATTTAATAATGGTACTACTTCAGTAGGTACCCTCCCATGGAACCTATGTAGGACAGTATACTCTTTCTGTGATCTTCCCCCACCCAGAACAGGAAATGAGTCAACTTACCTGTACTGCACCTTTTGCAGAGAGGGAGAAAACTTCACAGACGGAAATCGCGCAAGCGGTACGTCTTGTGATGGCTACGACTTAACCAATTGTGAGGGACTACTAACACAAAGAACTTTTCACATACACAAGCACACATAAGGCAGACAGAACTTGACTCGCTGCAGTGTTTTTGTTCCCGGAGATAAAGGCTCTAGGGTCCTTTCAGATTGGTATTTTCTTTGTGGCCACAAGGCGTACACTGCTCTGCCTCCAAATTGCAGTGGACTATGTGCTTTGGTTCAGCTAGCAAACCCAATGTTCGTATTAAGACAACCACCACAATCACGCGATAAGAGACCCCGTCGTTCACCTATGCCCAAAGTCACTAGATGGGGAGGGCTGACCACTAGCACGGGAGTTCCATGGGAATACAGAATTTGGAACGGTGGTGAAAAATTCTTTCAACAAGTATTCCCTATGGTTGGACTAGGTGAAGTCCACGACCATGTAGAGATCAATAGATATGCACTTCTCCGCCTGATTAATGCCACACAAATGTTAGGAAATGGAACTCAAAATGAATTAAACGCAATTAAGAATATGGTTCTCCAAAATAGAGTTGTCCTTGATCTTTTAGCGGCCTCACAAGGGGGCGTTTGTAAGATAATTGGTCAAGTATGCTGTACATTTATCCCTGATGAAACACACGATGGAGGTGCCATCCATGACGCACTAGAAGATTTGTCCCACTTAAAAGACTATGTAGAAAGCGGTACCAAAGGCGCACAGCCCTTTGATTTCTGGGTGTGGCTTACCTCTGGTTCATGGTGGCAGCTTCTGTTGAGAATTTGCGCCCCTCTCATAGTCTTTTTAGTTTAGTTTTGTTTATTTTTCTCCGGTGTTGTCCCATGCATCAAGAGCATGGTAAACAAGGCCTTTACAGGAGTAGTTACGACATCCATCTCTGACATTGACATTGAAAAGCCCAGCCCATCCACTGAACTGTCGCCTAGGACTTCCACCACTTTTGTTTTAAAATAAAATGAAAATTTGTTTTATAGTCAGAGAACATCAATCCACTCTTGAGATTGACACATCCTACACTGATGACATCTTTGTAATTGACTTTGACAGAGGCGGACATTCTATCCTGACTGAAACCTCACCCATCCCATCTAGACTAGAATTCCTAGAGTTAGTAGTCTTAGCCGTCCAAAGTTGTGTTCTTAGGCTCTGGCCAGAAGACCATGAGTACACTGTACAAGATTTCCTGAACTAAAGACATTTCTTACGCTTTCATATTTTGGTTTTATGCTTTTAAACAAAATTTTATGTTTTCTTCTTTTTATGTTTTATGTTTATACTTTTTGATTGAAACAGTATGCCCTCCTTTGAGTTCTTTGTATGTTTTCATGTTTTGAATAAAAATTGAAGTTTCTTACCTGTACGCATATAGCTCTTAATCAGGGTCTGTAACCCACAAAAACAGCTCTTGCAATTTCCATTTGAAGTTTATGATGGTCCTGTGCCAAACCACAAGTGCCGTGATGCATTGGACTTGATGTTTACCCCATTCAAAGTCTATATTATTATATATAACTTTGTTTACTCTTTGTTTTCTTATTTTGTTGTTCCTTTTGGATCAAAAGGGGGGAAATTGTGAAAAAATTAATAAACTGACACGTATTGTTTAAATATTGTTTAATCCATGCTCATTCTGCAGATTTTTAAAGTTGATGTGTAAGATGTGAACTTTGGTAAACTCCTCAGTTTATGTGTAAATGTGAACTTTTGTAAACTTCTCAAAGTCTCTTGCTCAGCAAAAAACGTCCTTGTATTCACCACCTGCAAAAAAAAACAAAGACACACACGAACTCATTATCTGACTGTTGGGAGCTGAGGACGCTTTTTCGTATCAACATGTTCTTCCTTTATCAGAATATCCTAGCCACATGGACAGCAGACTTGTTACAAATCAAATTAAAAAACACCAGCTCCACAAGATTTATCAGAATGTTCTGGTCACATGGACAGAAGACGGTTACAAACCAAATTAAAAAACACCAGCTCCACAAGAAAAAGAACGCCTCGTACTGATAACGAGAACCTGTGTATGGTATCAGCATGAGAAACCTTATCCTCCCTTCATGATGTGATGTTATTGTGACGCACGAAACGTATAAAATATGTACTGTCTCTTTAAGTTTCAGTGCTCATTCTGATTTCGTTCAGGGAGCAACTCCTTTCTGCAGAAAGAATAAACCTTGCGCTCCGATTTGAGCTAAAGAGAGATGTCTCTGGTTTTTTTCTTTTTATTAGGAGTTTTTTAAACTTTAAAATAATTACTATTTTTCCACAAGACCTCCACAGAATTACAACAAATAATCACAGACCTAGCTAAACAGACGCTAGATGAAAAACCGACAGGTCCCCAAGTTTCAACAATGCTGGCCATGCTCGCGGGAGTAATTACAAAAAGGCTAGAACAAGTTGAAACAATCTTAAACAAAGCCTTAGAGAAATTAAAAACAAGGAAGGAAAGAATACATCATTTGCAAGATGGCAAAAAAGAGCTACAGACAGAAAACACCTCATTAGCTCATGCAAACGACAAGTTAACAGCTGAAATAGCTGCTAAAACAAAAGATTTTGATCTACTCAGCAGGAAACTGCTTGATGTAAATTCAAAATATGAAACTGACATGTAGGTGTTTCAAAGTAGACTCACACAAGAAAGGGAAGAAGCCTCAAAAACGTATGCAGAACTCCAAAAAGCATATGATCAAATAGACGGGTTTAAAATGAATGATACAGCATACTTTAATTGTATAGCTCATAAACATAAAGAGATTCAAACTCTGAGAAACCAAATCTCGGAACTAGAGGAACGGGTTAAAACCCTAACAACTAGAGAACATCCAGTTCTAAGTCCCGAACATTCTTTCAGAGGTCTCCCACCTCCTCTGGGAAGGAGATCTCCTGAACAACCTTCCTATGATGATGCCAAGATGGCCGCGCTCAGAGCAGTTGCAGCTTCACTGGCTCCCGGTACCATCCCAGTTTTTAGAAGTTTTGATATTGACTCTGTGCCTGACTCCGCGCGATTTATGCGTGTGAACTATAGCCGAACCGAACTGATGAGAATAGGAGAGGATTTGCCACGAAATATAGCAGAAATCAGCAACAAACTCAAAGCTACGCTCGGCAGAATGCAGATCTTAAAGTCATATACCTAGAAGCTGCAGCAGAGGCGTTCCAGCGGGCAGAAGAGGAAGCGCTGCTCCCGGCTTAAGAGGAGAGGATGCCGGGCGGGGATTATGGTGAGGCTATGAGCTAACACTAAAGCCGGTAAACTCCCCATGCCGTCTCTCTTTCTGTCGAATGTCCGCTCGTTGGACAACAAGATGGATTTACTTCGTCTGAGAGCGGGCGCCTCAGAAGAGATGAAGAAGTGTGCAGTGCTTTACCTCACGGAAACGTGGATTACAAGGGAAATGCCGGACACAGTCTTCCAGCTGGATGACAGACTTTTTTTCAAGCGGACCGCTGCAGCGAGCTAACGGGGAAATCACGGGGAGGCGGAGTGTGCATTTACGTGAGTAAAAGTTGGTGCACGAACTCTACTGTTGTAAATAGCTCATGCTCGAAGGCTTTGGAGTAAATAACAGTGAAATGTCGGCCACATTATCTACCCCGTGAGTTCACGGTGACTTTCATCTCTGTCGTCTACATTCCTCCGGACGCTAATGCTAATGAATCACTGTAGGAGCTACATGATATCATCAGCTCGCTGCAAAGCAAACACCCCGAGGCTCTTTACATTGTAGCCGGAGACTTTAATCACATGAATCTAAAGGACTGTCTCCCAAGCTTTAATCAACATGTGGCGATTCCGACATGTGGAGACCGCACGCTGGACCGTGTTTACACGAACGTAAAAGATGCATACAAAGCCGAACCCCGCCCCCACCTAGGACTGTCAGACCACATTTCAATCTTCCTGGCTCCTGCTTACATGCCCCCGCTGAGACGCTCCAGACTGGTACAAAAGGAAGTTAAATGCTAGATCCAGGACAGTGGCCCCATACTGAGAGATTGTTTTGACCGAACAGACTGGCAGGTTTTCAGAGAAGCTGCTGAAAATGGAGGTCCACTTGATCTTGACCAATACACATCCTCAGTTCTGGGTTACATTAGTACATGTACTGACACAGTCTCCACTATCAGAAATGTTAAAAGCTACCCAAACAGAAAACCTTGGCTGAATGCAGAGGTGCGTACCCTGCTGGAAGCCAGGAACACTGCCTTCAGGTCTGGAAACTCAGAGGAGCTTAGTAGGACAAGAAAAGAGCTGGTTGCTGGTATTAAGAGGGCCAAGGGCACATATGCACAGAGGATTGAGGGTCAATTAATCTCACAAGACCCTCGGAGCATGTGGAGGGGCATTAAGTGTATAACAGATTATAAAGGAAGGAGTGAACAATGCCCCAAAGACCCATCTCTGCCTGATGCCCTCAGCAAGTTCTATGCACGCTTTGAAGACCCGAACAGACCACCCAGCACCAGACTCACCTCACCACCGGATGAAGAGCATCTCAGCGTGACCTCAGCAGAAGTAAGGAGTACCTTCAGGAGGATTAATCCGCACAAAGCAACTGGCCCAGACAACATCCCTGGAAAAGTGTTGAAGGAATGTGCTGATCAGCTCTGTGAGGTGCTAGAAGACATCTTTAACACCTCACTTACCCTGGAGACAGTTCCCACCTGCCTGAAGACTGCCACCATCATCCCAGTCCCAAAAAGCTCTACAGTGACTGGTCTGAATGACTATCGGCCAGTGGCCCTCACCCCGATAGTC
>NC_056506.1:5683003-5703187 GCF_014905685.2 Nematolebias whitei | reverse complement strand
AATGTCAGAGCCTATATAGGATGCATGTGGTAAGTTTTGGATAACGAGAAATGGGTGAACCAGTTCTCGTTGATTCCAGTTCAGTTTTAGGTTAATGACTCCTTCTGCGGTCATTACCTGTGAACTATTGGGAACTAATGGAAAGCGGAAAGCTTTTTTAATTAGTTCTAGACCAACGTGTTTGTGAACCAAGGTTTCGTAGAAAGCTCGGTTAATTGCTGATTTATCTGTCCACAGAGACAGTACAGCATCGTTGGTGTGGGACCCTTGGATCTCTACACCCTTAACTACCAGTGGTAGGTAGTGTTTGGTGGACTCTGACTGCTCCAGCTCACTTAGGAGGCTGTCTTGTTGAGTCAGAGTTTGGACCTCTTGGTGGGTCTCTTTGGTTTCACATGGTGTCAGAGGAGTACTCACCGGGCTCGTGTCCTCGGCTGAGGAGTCCTTTGTGCCTTCCGCGGTACCTGCTGTTGGGCAGTCTGTGTCACACTCCGGAGGCGTATCTATTGGCAGTGGTTTGCTCACTGTTGTCCACATTGTTTGATCACCATAATCTATAATCGCGTTAAAGCGATTTATAAAATCCTGGCCAACCAAAAATGGGAATGAGTCTACATGAGTCACGTGTACCGGATGGTACAGTGTCATATTGCCAATCTGCATGTGAACCATTGCTATAGCTGTCAGGGTTGTTTTATTCTCCGAGAGACCCTACATTTCTATAGCACAATCAGATAGAGGTATTATCCTGTTTTTCTCGGCTGTGGCTGTCCTCAGCTCCTCGAACAGTTTAGCTGACATAATTGTTATGTCTGCCCCACCGTCCAGAAGTGCTTCGTGTGTGAGGACACCTTCGAGTGTTACTGACAGATACGCCTTTTTGGCGGCTCCCTTTCTGATAAATTTACACAGAAACCTCTTGGGTTTTTTCTGACGCTTTTTCATGCGTTCAGAAGTGCTTGTGTAATCTTTGTTTGTCTGAACCGTCAGCACAGCTGTAGCTGTTTCTGCGTGTTCAGCTTGCGATGACTCGTCATCGTTTGTGTGTGTGATTACCCCCCTTTCATCCGATGAGGGGTTGTTTGAGGCAACAACAGCAACGTCTTGGTGTGTTTCACCGACGTCTGTAGTGTTGTCATTCGCGCCCAGAGATGTAATAGTGAGTATCTCACTGCATAGTGCTTTTGGTCGGCTTCCCTTGTCAGTGTGTTTCAAGTCTTCTAACATTTCACGCAATTTTTCTGTCTCTTCCGAGCTCAGAGGTGGAGGGCCCTTTTTCTGGGACTTTTGTGATTTTTTCGCCTCGGGACGTTTCGTCCGAGGTGGGAGGCGGCTAGGTACGTCTTTTTGAGGTTCCTCTCGGTTCCCATTTTTTTGCGTCCTCCGCTGATCCCATTTACGATAATCACGTTCGTCCTCTGAAGGAGGAGCCTTTTTGTCCCAGCGTGCACCTTCATGATGCGGTTTGTTAGTCTGAAAATACTGCCTTTTTTCTCCTTTTTTAGGAGGAGGTGGCGATGAACGCCTTCCTTCTAATTCTAGGGAGTGGGGTTTAACCTTTACACCAGGAAACACTTCTATGGGCGTCTTGGCATGAGAACGTGCCTCAAACACATTCACAGCGCACTGTTTAATCTCACTGATGGATTTTTCTCTGTAATTTGCCATCATTTGCACTGACGTTTGTATGTCAGGGTGGAGATTTTTGCTGAAAACGAATTTAAAACCTTCTTCTTCCTCCATCCCGGTTTCATTTCTGTTACCAAAATAAGCTTGGAAGATTCTTTTGTAATAAACTTTTGGATGTTCAGCTTTACCCTGCGTGACCTTTTCTGCGGCTGGGTATCCAGCTGGTCCTGTGCAGGAGTCGTACTCTTTGATCAGAGCTTCACTCAGAAGTTTGTAATCCCTTCTCATTGTATCTGGTAGACGCTCGATGAAGGTAAACACCTCTCTGTCTGACGTGAGTCGTATCAGACTGATTTTATCTTCTACCGTAGCATTAGGATAAGATCTCAATCTGAAATCCAGATCTCTGAGGTACGCTTTTGTTCCAGATGAGCCCATCGGTCCAGGAACAAAGCGTTGTACATATTTTGAGATTTTTTGCAAGTCATCCATTGATGGAGAAGATATCAATGGTCTCACATGCGTGATCAGTTGTGGGGGTGTTACTCTGCCCGTTTGTGTAGGTGTTTGGATGGGTCTAAAAGCACCGGGTGAGTAAAGAGGTCGTTGAGGTTTTGGTGTATTACCCCGACTCTGTTCAGGGTCTGGCTTGGATTCCAGGTCACCTTGCCCAACTTCCTGACCTTTTTCTGTTGCTGCTATTAGTTTCGCCTCACATTTTTTTAAATGTTCCTGGGATGTACAATAGTCACCTTCTAAACGCATATGTAGCTTTTGTAGATTTTGTTTATCTATTTTGCATTGTTCCAGTTCCATTTTTGCGAGCTGCAACTCTCTTTGTAGCTGTACATTGTCTGAGCACGCAGCTTGATATTGACGGTCTTTTTCACTAATCTTTTCATAAGATTTTGTTTCTAGTGACGCCTGCATTTCTGAGAGCTCCCTCTCATGTGTTTTAGACATCCTGACAAGGCGTTCCGACCGTTCATCCAATTCAGCTTTTAGAAGCAGAGAGATTTTTGCTAACCGTTCTTGGCTATGCTTTTTACTCTCTGGCCCTAATGTTCCTGCGGCCAGACTTTTCAGCTCTTCTTGTCTTTGAAGTTCATCGAGTTGTTGTAATTGCTGTATTTCCTTGCCAATAAGTGGAGTTGTTAAAATATGTAAGGCCCCCAAAATGATATCATCATTTGTTGGTTTTAAAAGGTTCTCTTCTTCTTCTTCGCTTGCCATTTTTCTTCTATTTAAAGATTAAACAGGAGAATTTTAATGTTTTAGGTTTTTTTTTGTTTTTTTTTAAATAAATAAAATCAGCAAAGTCTCTTTGTCTGATATATTTACTTTTCTTTAGTGATTTATCAATTAAACGTGCACTATCCTTTTAGCAAATGAGTAAACTTTTTCCAACTTTGTGAATATCTGTAACTGTTTCTATTTTTTAATAAGTTAACTTTTATTTTGTACCTTATTTTTAAGGGATTACCAGTGAATAAAACTTTTTGGTAAATGCTCTTTGCATAAATACCTTTATAACTTTTAAAATGCAAGATAACAGTATTTATTCAGCTTTGAGGAACGTTTATTAACTCAAAAATGCCTTTTAGAAAAATAAAAACGTTTAATTTCACTCTTTAAACCTAAAAAGCGAGTGAAAACCTGTGTTCTCAAGTTTCTCCAGAAGATGTCAGAACAACCTTAATAATTTTAACTCAGACACTGTTTGTGTTGTCCAGTAGGGGAGCTATCACTTCCTGTGGCGTCCGGTCGTTAGCTGTTAGCTAAAAATTAGCATCGGCTAGACTCGGTTAAAACCAACATTTCTGAACGGATTTTTTACACAAACGTGGCAAACTTTCAACAAGCACGACTTTATAGCATGAACATGAGTTTTTTGGGACAATATTGCAGCTTTATTTAGTGATTTTAAGCACGGCAAAGCTCATTTCCGACATGGAGGAAGTGACGTGACACGTCATTCATCCGGTCGTTAGCTGTTAGCTAAAAATTAGCATCGCTAGCGTTGTTCAAAAACATCATTTAATGACGGATTTTAAACTCTAACGTGGCAAAATTTCAGCGAGTATGCTTCGAAGAACTTAACCAGCGTGTCAAAATACACTTTTAAAGCGCTTTTCAGCTTTAAAAAGCAGATTTTATTTCCCTATGAAAACGAATTTTCATTTCTGGGTCACGTGACTGAAATCACCAATGACAAAGCAGCGCAGGGTTGAGAGGAAATGACGTAGCCACGTCAGTCAACCTTCTCAGCAAATCAGAGCGCTCCACAGCAGCAATATTCAACCTATCACGAAACGTTTGCAACCAGCATGCTAGATTAGCGTGAACATGAGTTCGTCAACTTTTTCGTCTTTTAAACTGTCAAAATGCACTTTTTCTGTTAAAAAATGTAACGAATCAACTCTGAGCTTTGCGGAGTCGGCGCTCCGTGGCACAATGTCTTTTAAACCGTTTAAAACAACTCGTTCGAACTTTTTCCAGAACCGAGCCGTCCAGAACCGCATCTGGACCGTCTTTAAAACAGAATAGAGCGTTTTCACCCAGCTCAAAACCTTTTTAGTTACGATAACAGGCGTACAAATTCAGCCTTCACAAGACATATGACATTATTTCAGCTTCCTGTGAGCTTCCTGAGCTTCACAGACCAACACGCTAAAACATGCAGCGTTTTGACTTCAAAGCGGCGCAGCTTCAGCAGCGCGCTGCGTTTCTTCACAGCTGATAAACTGTTACTTTTCATGCCAACATTTAAAAATCTTCACACGAAATACACAGTCATTTATGAGCACGTTACGGGCCACCAACTGTAGTATGTCATATATGGATATATATTCATACTTTTTCACGAGTTCCTCATCTTTCTGACTGTGTAAATGTCGTGCATTGAATTTTAACAGAAATGTAACGAGAGACGTTATTTATCTTTGACCCATCAAAATGAATGCGGTCATTTATTTTCAGAATCAAAGTTTAACATCAAACATTTACATTAATTTGGCAAAATATGAAAACAATAACAGACAAGTTTCACAGATAATGGACATCAATCACACGGCGGTGATTGAGGACTTAGCTTCAGATATTTCTAAAATATCTGTACTGATTTTAGGAGAAAGGAGAGTTTAAGATGGAAATGGAGATTTATCTTACAGAGAGATTTGTGAGGGAATTAATCTGTTTGACCAGAAACGTGCACGCTCCTTCAGATCTCAGCTTGCGACGGTACACTTGGTCGAAGTAGATCGTTACCTGGTTGATGATAAATCAGCTCGGTATAGAATCCTTCAGACTCTTTCAGCGTCTCCGTTGAGAGCAGCTGAAATCCTTCGAGAGTCGTACGAGGTTGTTCAAACAGAAGTTATAATCCCAAAACGTCTCTGGATCATCCTGAACGCGTTTGCATCCAAGAACCCTGAACTCCTTTCAACTCATCAGCACTCTGAACTCCTTTCAACTCATCAGCACTCTGCAGCATCAGACTCTATGCACTCTCTAACAAGAACCGGGAAGTTGCCACATTTTAAATGAGTTGACTTCCGGGTCAATTTAGAGCTTTCTGATTCGTGGATTGACCAGAATAGAGGTGTGGTTTGTGATGTAAGATGTTATCAAATTCGAGGTCAGAGAATGAGATTGTTCAACAACAGACAGAAAGATTATTGCAGAAAACCAGACTTCGTGGAGTCTCCCTCTTATTATCTTCTGAAAAAGTTTAAACATGACATTTCTTCTCAGTAAACATTTTAGTTGACCGAGAACCGACCTTTAACATACTTACAAAACTCGCTCATTGCAGACAGAAAAATCAAGAAATGCATATTAACCTGATTTCTTCTTTGAATGAGGAATAAAAATCATTACTTACTGTTTATGTAAAATAAAAATGAGTAGTTTTCTTCAACCTGTAAACATTGAGTGAACTAACACAATTTGATTATCAAACATTTGTAAAATAGTAATGATCATAGAGAATTGTCTTTTCTGCTTGATTAATTCAAGAAAGAAAGTCACCAGATGGCTCAAACTGTATTTCTGGATGCAGATCAATGAAATAACAGTCCCTGTTCATCTGATCAGATTTGAGGTCAGATCAGGTTCACTACACCACTAAAGAAGACTGTTTGAAAACGAGCTTCATTTCCGGGGTCACGTGACTTTACAGATATGTGGACATCGGGGTGGGCTTTTTGCACTGACGCCAGAGTGAGTGGACATACACGGCGTTACGTCACCGGCTTCTCAGCAAATCAGAACGTTTCACACAGCGGTCCTCGACCAATCACAGCTCCAAAGTCCGGCGATAATTTTACCCATTAACGCTTTGAAAATGCACAAATTAACTGTGGAAATGTAGCAATTAACATTCAAGCAGCTTCTGAGTCAGCGCTCAGTTTCACAGACAGCGTTTCACCATTTAAAACACGACTCGTTTGAGTCCATTTATCAGAACCGGGTCAGAACCGTAGAACCACTGGTTATGAAAAGAGTTTCAACAGAATGATGCGTCTTTTCTCTCTGCTTACAGCTTAATCACACACACACAGAATGACAATTTCCAGCTTCAAATAAACATCAATACAATACTGTATCGTTCTGAACACCATAGCCACGAAAAATATCTTTCCAAGGTCAAAACTTGGATTTTTTTATGCCAACATGAAGCGTTTTCCACAATATCAGGTCAGACAGAATTTATATAACTCGTACAAGAAGCTGTACAGCCACCAATATACTCTGTGGAGTGGTCTGGATTCAAATCAATGAAATAACAGTTCCTGTCCCCTGAAGGTCTTCAGAGACAGATTGATGTAGGAGGTCTAGTTCACTACAATTTGTAATTATTTTTTCTATCCTTAAAATTAAATCTCAGGAAATCCAACATTTTACTGACGACATCAACTCTGTGGATAAATACATCAAGTTCACACGAGAAGATGTAAAACATGGCAGGTTGGCTTTCTTGGACTGTGAGGTCTCAGTCTCTGATAGAGGACTTTTGCAAACCGACGTGTACCACAAACCCACCCACACAGACCAGTATTTGCAGTTTGACTCCCATCACCCTTTGGAGCACAAGTTAGGAGTCATCAGGACTCTGTATCACAGAGCAGACAGCATCCCCACTAACTAAGGAGCCAGGCAGAAGGAGAAATCCTACACAAGACAGTCTCTAGAGCAATGTGGATATCCTAACTGGGCCTTCCTGAAAGCAGAGAAGAAACCCAAACAGGACTCCAGCCAGCCATCAGGTGAAAAGGAGGAAACCAGACCAGTGGTCATTCCGTATGTTGAGGGAGTATCAGAGAAACTGAGACGTTTATTTTCTAAACATAACGTCTCAGTGGCTTTTAAACCCCAAAATACATTACGGCAAAGACTGGTTAATCCCAAAGATCCAGTCCCCCGGCACAAACAGAGTAATATTGTGTATGCTGTTCAGTGTCAGGAGGGCTGTGATCAGTCTTACATCGGGGAAACTAAACAGCCACTGGCCAAAAGGATGGCCCAGCACAGAAGATCAACATCATCAGGGCAGGATTCTGCAGTCTACACCCATCTCCAGGCCAGTGGTCACTCTTTCAGGGATGAAGATGTTCACATCCTGGACAGAGAGGAACGATGGTTTGAGAGAGGAGTAAAGGAGGCCATCTTTGTGAAAAGAAATTGTCCATCATTAAACAGGGGTGGAGGCCTCCGGGTTCAACTGTCCCCCTCTTACAATGCTGTGATTGCTAGTATCACTCAACCCCCTCTGAATAGTAAACAGCCATCAGTGTGCTAATGATCCATTGTTAGGCTGATGGTCCTTCTTGACCACGTGAGCAGCTGGTTTTGGTTGTCAGCAGCAAACTGGTTGATCCACTCTGAGAAGGTGCTATTTAAGAGACTGAGCTGAATATAGCACCTCAGACTGAGGAAGTCTCTTGGATGAGAGACGAAACGTTTCAACATTCTTTTTTACTTTGTTTTGTATTTTGGTTTTTTGTTTTCTTGTTTTTTGAATGTCCAGAGGACCAGATTGAACTTTTTTGGACATACACAATAGTACTCTGTTTGTGCGGGGGGACTGGATCTTTGGGATGGACCAGTCATTAATGTATTTTGGGGTTTAAAAACCACTGGGACGTTATGTTTAGAAAATAAACGTCTCAGTTTCTCTGATACACCTGAACATATGTAATGACTCCTGCTCTGGGTCTGGTTTCCTTCTTTTCACCTGATGGCTGGCTGGAGTCCTGTTTGGGTTTCTTCTCTGCTTTGAGAAAGACCCAGTTAGGAAATCCACATTGCTCTAGAGCCTGTCTTGTGTTGGATTTCTCCTTCTGCCTGGCTCCTGAGCTAGTGGGGACGCTGTATGCTCTGTGGTACAGAGTCCTGATGACTCTTAACTTCTGCTCTAAAGGGTGATGGGAGTCAAACTGCAAATACTGGTCTGTGTGGGTGGGTTTGCGGTACACCTCAGTTTGCAAATGTCCTCTATCAGAAACTGAGACCTCACAGCCCAAGAAAGCCAGCCATCCATTTTTTACATCTTCTCGTGTGAACTTGATATATTTATGCACAGAGTTGATGTGGTCAGTGAAATGTTGGACTTCCTGCGGTTTAATTTTAACCCAGGTGTCATCAACATACCTGAACCAACGACTTGGTGGTGTCCCTGAAAAGGATGTCAAGGCTCTCTTTTCTACCTCCTCCATGTACGTTGGCCACGATAGGAGTAACTGGAGACCCCATAGAACACCCATGTTTCTGCCCATAATATTGGCCCCATATGTGAAGTAGGTTGACTACAGGCACAGTGTTGGATAAAATTAAAATGTTACCATGTAAAACTGCTTTCAGACTTGTTACTAGTTGTTTAAACTCCAGTCGTGTGAAATGAAGAACAGCCAGAGTCTTGTTCTCAGCTTCTTGTGCGTGTGCAGTAAGACCAAGACCTTAGGTTTTTAAACAACCATGATGTTATTCAGATCTGACCTCGCTACTTCGGCTATCCCATTCTGTAATCAAACCGTCTGTTTAGTAATCTTTTGTGTGACTCTGCTGCATTGGAGAAAATCTGTATCTGTTGATTTGTGCCTGTTCCTCACTCTTCCTCCTCCAAAATAAAACACGAGCTCTCCAGTGAGGCGGCGGACTTCTACCTTGACGTTTGGTCAGGTCAGAACTCCCACCTCTGCAGAGGCACTCATCAAATTCTTACACTCTGTCTTGTGTGAATTCTTTACAAAGGTGTTACGAGGGAAAACCCTTACACACAGTTTCAAGAGTTGACACAGTTGCTCTGTGGAAAGCATGGTCCTGCTGCTCACAGTGGTGTCTGATTTTAGTCTGAAACTGATGACCTCTACTGCATCATCAACAGGAATGCAGGTAAAGAGTGATGTGAAATCAAAAGAGACTATTGGTTCATCACTCTCCATGATGACATCCCTCACCTAATCCACAAAGTCCATGGTGTTCGGTACGTGGTATACTGAGCTGCCAACTAAAGGGATAAGTACAGACGCCAGATATTTGGAAACATTGTAAGTGACAGAGTTAAACATGCAGACATTTGGTCTTAAAGGTACACCTTGTTTGTAAATTTTAGGTAAACCATACAAACTATGTGTGGCCTCCCCTGGGTACAGTCTGTGGTACAGAATACGGTCAATAGCCTTGTCCTGTTCCAAAGTTTTCAGGCAATCTTTCAACTTCTTCTTGTAGCCACTTCCTGGATCTCTTTTCAGTGGCTCATAAGTGGTTAAGTCAATAAGGAGTGTCATAACTTTCTCATGATAGTCTTTCTGGTTCAAAATCACTGTGCACCTTCCTTTGTCTGCTGGGTGAATGATGATGTTTTTGTCCTTGCTAAGAGTAGTGAGTGCATCCCTCTCCTCTCTACTGATGTTGGAAGGTGGTGGTTTGGCATTGCTGAGGTAGGCTGAAACTTTGATTCTGAGCTTTTCTGCCTTCATAAACTTTAATTTTGTTGTTGCAGATGGCTGACTCAGTGGATGTGATCATCTCCACCCGAGGAATTCTTCTTGGTGCAACCGCAAAGTTCTGTCCCCTGGCAAGAATCTCTGTCTCCGGCTGGGTGAGCTGTTTGTCAGATAAATTCTTCACCCACTTTTCTGTCTCCCTGGCATGTAAATGTCTACTGGAGTGTTGTCTTACACTGAATGTGTTGTTATTGGAATTGTGATGGTGTTGACGAGTTATTAGTACGTTAAACTTGTTTTGTTGTCGAGTTTTGGACTTGACATGTTGTGCAAGCATGTCTGATCTGTACAGTCCATCACTTGCTGAAGTGTGGTCTGATCCAGGCATGTTGTTAGTTGTTGTTTAATGTGTTCTTCTTTGGCCTTCAGTTTTTTCGTTTTGTTTCATTTTTTTGAATGTCCAGAGGACCAGATTTAACTTTTTTAGATATTACCAAGTCCTTAATCTCTATAATATAGGTCAGAACTAAATCAAGAAATAAGTAAATGTGCGGACATTTTGGGTAAAACCAAATGAGTCTATTAAATTATTAAAGGCTATGCTTAAGCTATCACTTTCAACATCTACATGCATGTTGAAATCACCCATTATGATGACTTTATCAGTATTTATTAGTAAGTCAGTTAAGAATTCGGAGAATTTGGACAAAAACTGAGAGTGGAGAGGGTGCATTCACACTAGCCCTATTTAGTCCCCTTTAAGCAAACTCTAGCTCGTTTTCTTAGGAAGTCTGGTTTGTTTGGGGAGGTGTGAACGCGCCATTGAACTCTGTCACAGAACAAAAAGGCGAACTCTGGCCTGGGCTAAAACCTAGGTCTCAGTCCGGTAGAAGAGAACTCCAGCGCGGTTCGAGTACAGTGTGAACGTAATCAGACCAGGCCTCACTCCACAAGCAAGAAGTGGAGTACAGCGCAGGGCAAACAAACATGCATTTCTCTTACCTTATATGGAGCCGTCAGCTGCCTTGTATGAAAAACAATATTCTCCATTGTCTTCTGCCTGGCAGCACGGTGGCGCAACTGGTAGAGCTGCTGCCTCTCAGCGAGCAGGTCCTTGGTTCAAACCCCGGTCCAGGGGCCTTCTGGGTGGAGTTTGCATGTTCTCTCCGTGCATGCGTGGGTTTTCTCCGGGTACTCCGGTTTCCTCCCAAAGACCAAAAACATGCAGGTTAGGCTAATCGGTAACTAAATTGTCCCTAGGTGTGAGTGAGAGAGTGAATGGTTGTTTGTCTCTATGTGGCCCTGTGATGGACTTGCGACCTGTCTAGGGTGTATCCCGCCCCTCGCACAGTGATTGCTGGACATGGGCACCAGCGACCCCCGTGACCCCCCCAAAAATGGAATAAGCGGGTAAAGATAAAGGATAGATGAATGGGTCTTCTGCCTCATCTTCTGCTCATGCTGAGTCCATTTTTGAAAAATGACACAATATAACTCCTAAAACTGCTAAAACTTGATGCCACTCTGTTTTTGTTTTTATTTCCAGAAGAAGAAGTGTCTTCAGAGGTTTTTGTGTCGTTTCTTTCAGTAGTTCTTGGTGCAGCGCCCCCACAGGCGAGCGGGGGAACAGGTTGGTTCAACATGTTGGCTCGACTGCACAGTGCAGTGTGAATGCAAACGCACCAGCTCAAATGTAAACAAAATGTTATGAATATTGGTCCCTAACCGAACCGAGTCTACCGGACTATCAGGTGTGAAAACAACCTAAGCGCCTGGTGGGCGATATATAACAACTAGTAAAAGTGGCTTTTCTGATTTTCGCTTTGGATGAGAAAAACTGACGGACAGTGATTCAAAAGCATCATAATTAATAACTGGTTTGGCATCAACTTCATTTCAAAAACTCAGTAAAGAAACTGTAAGTTAAACCGGTTTTCTTTTTCAGAAATAGATACTGTTTAACTCTGAATGCTAGGAAATGCCTTGTAACTGTGACTTTTTAAGTCCATTGACTATGGTGACATTATTTACGTAAATGTCCCTACAAGTATCTTGTAGATGTCGTATGCTGTCTATCATGGTGCGCTAAGATTCATAACTGGCTGTAACTACCATACCCATTACTACACTTTGTCTTCACTGGTTAACTGGTCATCATTAACTTAAGGCCAAATTTATCACTGGTACATTTTCATCTTTAAATCACTTCTTGGTCTGTTGCCTTCATACATCTCCTCCTACATGTCTCTGCGTGAGTGCAGCTACAGTGTGTTCTCTCAGTCCATTAATGCAGTTTTCCCTCAGTGTAGACTGAACTAGGCAAAAGGGCCTTCTCCTATTCCGCTCCTGTATCCTGGAATACCTTGTAAAATGATCTGAAGCTGTCTACCTTGACCTCTCTAAGTGGCTTCAAACAACTGCTAAGGTCATGGCAAAAACCAGTGCAGACATGTTCTTGTTTTTAACGTTGCCCAGTTTGAACTGTGCTATATAGTACAAACTAGGGTATTGGACTGGGTTCATAGTGATTTAATTAGAGTTTAAAACAATGTCTAAATGATAAAAGTGGAATAAATATGAAAGATAAAAACTCTTTTCTCATTTAGAAATTAATCATTTTAAAAACAGTTCACATTTGGTCAAGAAAATTTAGTTCAAGCATACAAAACAGGCTGTTCTTGTTTTTACTATGTTCCTTGAATATTACACATAAGTTTGTTGGAGGAGTGCTACACAGGGCCACGTGGTAGGTAACAACCTACTCTGAGTTGTGCTGTGTCAATCTTGTTTAGTTTTGTATTGAACTGAGCATTTCATTTTGCCCAATCAGATGGGAGTGGGCAGGATTAATGGTACGCTGCATGAAACATGAGTCTGTGTGAAAACCAGACAAGTGCAAAGAGCACAGCGACTCAGACGTGGGACAATAACTGAGTAAAGCTGTCCATTACAATGGTTAATGCAGAGTTGCTGACTAACAGAGTTTAAGAAGCATATCAAAGTGGACCAGGAGCTAATCTTTGGACCTGCTGGATGAGTAAGAAGTTTCCCATTCAGCCATTGGATTCCCATCTGTGAGGTTACTGCCAGGAAGGATTTTGGTGTTTGTGTGGCATCACCTGCCTACTTATTTCACTCAGTGCCATATTAAAGGGATCTCCACATCCACCTGTCCCGATTGAATCTCAAACTTTGGAGGATTTGTGAGTACAAAACTAAACCAATTCACATGCTTTTTATATTATTTTCTTACTCTGCATGCAAGCTGTTTGTTTTTGGCTCCCACGCATACACGCATCAATTCAGGCCTGCAACAGGTTATTTTCGGGTTGAAAGTACTGTAAAAAGTTGTTTTTGTTTTTATTTTATTTGTGCAACAAATTATTTATTCTATTTCCATGCTTTTTCCATGATAAAAGTGTATTTTAATTTTAAATCAGGCAACATTGTCTTATTTAAAAGTTAGTTTAAGATTATTATTTTTTTTTTTTGTATTCCAAGGGAGTTTATTTAATATGAGCATACAATTATCAGAATTAAAATCTTAGTGGGTCAAATAAGGTGTAAATTCATAATTTCCAGCTAAGTGGAGACACCGCCATTAAATTAAATATAAACAGTAAGTTGTACCTCATGTAAACTATTAGTATCTTTAAAATAACGTTCCCAAGTCTCCGACCAATGTACTACAATTCAATCTAACCTGTAAGTTAACTCTTTAGCTACGTGGTACGGTTGCTACATTAGTATTCTATATCTCTTTACGATCTAACTGTTTTTGTTTCATTTTTTAAAATACTTTTCTTTCATTTATTTTTCTCAGTTTATATGTTTTATTTTATGATTTCTACTGATGCCATTGTCGTCTACTGTTTTCATGATTCTATGTAAAAAAAAAAATAAACAGGTCTCTTGCAAATCAGTCCTCGAGGCTCAATGAGACTAACCTGTATAAATAAAGGTTGAACTAATATGGTTTACATTATTTATTTTATATATTTGATTTTATATAATTTATTATATAGGTGTATATATGCTTAGATAAGTATGTATGTATGCATATATATAGGTTAATCATGAATGTATTAAACTCTACCACCATGTGCATTTGCTTATTGGTTTTTTTTCCATATTTGTGTATTCTGCTTCTTTTTTAACCATTATCGTTTTATTATTTTTTGTCTTTTACATACACATGCCAATAAACAAAGATTTAAATAACACCCCACCCCCATACCGGCCCAGCCACAGACACATAAATGTATCTAAACAGACATGTCCTCAACATGCAACATAAAAGGCTGCCAGGTGCCCCAGAATCTGTCCTCAGAACCATTTAGGGTGTTTCTATTTTTTTCCCAGATGAATATGATACATCACTTTTCTTATCCAATGTACATACACTACATTGTCAAAAGTTTTCACTCACATGCCTTGACTCACATATGAGTTTAAGTGACATCCCATTTTTAATCCATAGGGTTCAATATGACCTTGGTTCACCTTTTGCAGCTAGAACAGCTTCAACTTTTCTGGGAAGGCATTCTACAAGGTTTAGGAGTGTGTTTATGGGGATTTTTGACCATTCTTCCAGAAGCGCATTTGTGAGGTCACATACTGATGTTGGACAAGAAGACCTGGCTCTCATTCTCCTCTCTAATTCATCCCAAAGGTGTTCTGTTGGGTTGAGGTCAGGACTCTATGCAGGCCAGTCAAGTTCATCCACACCAGACTCTTCCATCCAAGTCTTTATGGACCTTGCTTTGTGCACTGGTGCACAGTCATGTTGGAAGAGGAAGGGGCCAGCTTCAAACTGTTCTCACAAAGTTGGGAGCGTGGAATTGTCCAAAATGTCTTGGTGTGCTGAAGCAGTCAGAGTTCCTTTCACTGGAACTAAGGGGCCAAGCCCAGCTCCTGAAAAAAAACAAAAAAAACCCCAACCTTAATCCCCCCTCCACCAAATTTTACACTTGGCACAATGAGTCAGACAAGTACTGTTCTTCTGGCAACAGCCAAAGTCAGACTCGTACTTAAGATTACCAGATGGAGAAGCGTGATTCGTCACTCCAGTAAATGCACCTCCACTGCTCTAGAGTCCAGTGGCGGTGTGCTTTCCGTCACTGCATCTGACATTTTGCATTGCACTTAGTGATGTATGGCTTGGATGCAGCTGCTTAACCCTGGAAACCCATTCCATGAAGCTCTCTGCGCACTGTTCTTGAGCTAATCTGAAGGCCACATGAAGTTTGGAGGTCTATAGTTATTGAGTCTGCAGAAAGTTGGCGACCTCTTTGCAATATGCGCTTCAGCATCCGCTGACCCTGCTCCATCAGTTTATGTGGCCTACCACTTCGTGGCTGAGTTGCTGTCATTCCCAAACACTTCCATTTTTTATAATACAGCTGACAGTTGACTGTGAAATATTTAGGAGCACGGAAATTTCACGACTGGATTTGTTGCATAGGTGGCATCCTATCAGTTCCATGCTGGAATTCACTG
This sequence comes from Nematolebias whitei, assembly GCF_014905685.2. NCBI lineage: Eukaryota > Metazoa > Chordata > Actinopteri > Cyprinodontiformes > Rivulidae > Nematolebias > Nematolebias whitei. The sequence continues at coordinate 5,688,113 of NC_056506.1, read as the reverse complement.
AGCTCCCAAGAGCGACCCATTCTTTCACAAATGTTTGTAAAAGAGTCTGCATGCCTAGGTGCTTCGTTTTATACACCTGTGGCCATGGAAGTGATTGGAACACCCGATTCTGATCATTTGAATGGGTGAGCAAATTCTTTTGGCAATGTAGTGTATGTTGGGGGGTGGGGGTCCTTCCAAGTGCACAAAACAAGTTTCTTGGCCAGAAGAGAGCCAAAAGCAATCACGTCCTTCTCGCCTTTGCTGAAGGACATATCCACATGAAACACCCTTAACAGTGAAATGAGTGGTGATGGGTGCACAGTTTTTTTTAACATATTGCAGAGAAGGTGTCAAAAATAGATTGCCAAAAGTTCTGCAGTTTGGGACATGTCCAGAATGTGTGCAGCAGTGTAGCTAGAGTTTGTTTAAATTGATTACATGCAGGGTCCTGGTCGGCTTTGATCTTTGACAACTTGTCTTTGGATCATAGCAGCCAGTGCACCACCTTGAACTGAATTACAATCAATTACAATATCTCATGTCAAAGACAGATTGAGTATGAATAAATGTACTGAATGATACTTGATAATGATAGGGTACTGAATGATACTTCATCAAACTGATTCTGATATGGATTCCTCCAAGTCTGTTTCCCATTTTAGACAGCCCAAACTAGTCTCATATTAAGAACTGAGCAGTGTATATCTAAAAAAGTTCAATCTGGTCCTCTGGACATCCAAAAAAAAAAAAAAAAGCAAATCAACAAAAAAATGTAGAAACGTTTCGTCTCTCATCCGAGAGACTTCCTCAGTCTGAGGAGCTGTATTCAGCTCAGTCTCTTAAATAGCACCTTCTCCGAGTGGATCAACCAGTTTTGCTGCTGACAACCAAAACCAGCTGATCACATGCTCAAGAAGGACCATCAGCCTAACAATGGGTCATTAGCACACTGATGGCTGTTTACTACTCACAGAGGGCTGAGTGATACTAGCAATCACAGCATTGTATGAGGGGGACAGTTGAACCCGGAGGCCTCCACCCCTGTTTAATGATGGACGATTTCTTTTCACAAAGATGGCCTCCTTTACTCCTCTCTCAAACCATCGTTCCTCTCTGTCCAGGATGTGAACATCTTCATCATTCTGAGCAGTGTATAGATCTTACTGAGGGCCCCCTTAGTATCAGACCTGCATTCCAAAATCTTAAAAACGAAAAGTTTAGAGGGGTATACTTCTTCGTTCTGCTTTTTCCTCTTCAGGGTTCACCACAGCGAGTCATCCTCCTCCATCTAACTCTGCCCTCTGCATCTTCTGTCCTCACTCCAACTAACTCCATGTCCTCTCTAACTATATCCATATATCTTCTCTTTGGCCTTCCTCTTTGATTTTGTTTTCCTGCCAGCTGCATTTCTAACATCCTTTACTAATATACCCACTATCCCTTCTCTGGACATGCCCAAACCATCTCTGTCTGGCCTCTCTAATTTTATCCCCCAATTGTTCAACCTGTGCTGTACCTCTGATGATCTCATTCCTAATCTTATCCATCCTTGTCACTCCTAAGGACAACTTCAACATCTTTATTTACGCCACTTCCAGTTTTTTCTCCTATCTTTTTTGTCAGTGTCACTGTCTCCATATCGTACAATAGCTGGTCTCACCACTGTCTTGTAAACTTTTCCACTGACCTTTGCTGACACCCCTTTGTTACAAATCACTCCTGAAACTTTTCTTCATTCACTCTATTCTGCCTGGTGTAAGGATGGCACCCTCTACTGGGCCTGCCTTGTCTGTTCTCCCTGTTTTCTCTGCTGATTGTCTCTACCTTGGTGTCCAGTCAGGTGTGTGTGATTGTTTCTCAGTGTGTTCTTGTATATGAGTCTACGTCTTTGTATATCTCATTGTCTGGGCATCGTCTAGTATCATCCTGTGTTTCTAGTTTCCCTTGTGTCCCTGGTTTCTCTCGAGACATGTAAGTGTTTGCTGCCATGTCAGCTTATTATTTTGTATTATTAAAGTGATTTTAATTTCCTCCCTGGTTTGAGTCCTGCCTGCGCTACTGGATTCTGTGCCAAACACAAATCCCGACAGTATGCCCAGACCAAGAAAGGAACCCAGCGGGTAGTTGATTCGGACAGTCCGGTGGGAGGAAGATTTAAAGCGTGCCGAGGAAAATGCATCTGTCATCCATTGGAGTGGTTTCTGGATCTAACCCGTCCAAAGACTGAGGCACTGCAGCCCAAAGATTGAGATCCTCCCGTCATCTCTTCTGCTGGAGGAGGAGGAACATGACAGGTCTCAGCTCTGGGGGGAACCGCCTGGCTTATAAACCCAGCTCCTTCTCCTCTCCGACATCACACGAGTTCCTCGAATGGACGCCCGAGGAGGAGGCTGAACCGGAAGAGAGGTTCTGGTTCGGGTCTGGTCCCAGATCACGCCGCCACCAGAGGAGCAGACAGCAAAGAAAACACAGAACAGCTGATCATCAGCCCCTCCTTCCACCTGAATCTTCCCACTTGTGTTCAGAGGAGCTGGGGAGAAATTTAAAGGGGGGGGGATGCCTTAGCCCCCTCTTGCCTGTAGGTCAAGCGGACTCTCTCTGTGGAGGAGCAGAGGAGACTTTCGCAAGGGGGGAGGTACCTGAGCCCCTGACCTCAAATCCAAACAAATCCAGTCTGCTTAAATCTTGTTTCTTCCAACTGAGGCAGCTGTCTAAACAGAAGCCCATATTGTCCAAAAATAACCTGGAGACAGTAATACATGCATTCATTACATCTAGGCTTGATTTTCTGCAATTTGCTCCCATTTGGTATCAGTCAAACCTCCATAGCACGACTACAACTTGTCCAGAATGTAGCAGCCTGATTTTTAACCAGTACAGACAAAAGAGAGCACATTATACAAGTTTTGGCCTCACTGCACTAGTTACCGGTTCACTTTCGAATCCAGTTCAAAATACTCGTGTATGTCTACAAATCACTGAACGTTTTCGCCCCCCCCCCCATCTCTCTGATCTGCTACAACCGTATGTCCCACCCCGTTCCCTGAGGTCAGCGGACCAGTTGCTCCTCACAGTTCCAGGAACTTGTCTTAAGAGCAGAGGTGACAGGGCCTTCTCTGTAGCAGGACCAAGACTATAGAATGAGTTACCTCTGCTTGTCAGACAGGCCCCCTCCCTCTCGGTTTTCAAGTCCCGTTTAAAAACCCACTACTATTTGGTGGCTTTCAACACCAGATGATCTGTGTTTTGAACTTGTATGCTCCACACTGGTTTGTCGTCATTATCTGCATCGTTTTTATGTCTATATTCTGATTCACTTCATTTTGTATTTTGCTTTGTGGGTTACCTGTTGTTCTCTCTGTACAGCACTTTGGTTGGCCTTGTCGCTGTTTTAAGTGCTCTATAAATAAAATGGTATGGTATGCTCACCCGAGGAGCGAGCAGGCTCAGTTTCCACAAAGAGTTTTGGTTCTGCAGAGGGTTCTGTCTCCACAGAGGACTCACCTGATATTTCACCTGATAACATTGCTGTTTCTAAACAGTTTCAGGGACATTTCTACTCTGCCACCCTCAGCTCAGCCTGTTGTTACAAACAAGCGGTCTACTCGAAGATAGAGGACCTGCTTGTGTCCAGACCCAGCCTGTTACAGACTCCAGACTTCTCACAGATGCTTTTTTTGGTAAAGACTCTTAAGGAAGAGTACCAGACACTTTTAAACTCACCTTCTTGTGTTACTGTGGGATCATGTCCAGAACCTGTTGGGTCTCCAGAACCTGCCAGGCCTCCAACACCTGAAGGTTCTCCAGAACCTGCCGGGTCTCCAGCACCTGCAGGGTTTCCAGCACCTGCAGGGTTTCCAGCACCTGCAGGGTTTACAACACCTGCAGGATCCTGTTCTGAGGAGGTCCTGGCTGACGCTCCTCACATCTCCTGTTCCAAAGAGGTCCTGGTGGACGCTCCTTACATCTCCTGTTCCGAGGAGGTCCTGGCGGACGCTCCTCACTTCTCCTGCTTCGAGGAGATCCTGGTGGACGCTCCTCACTTCTCCTGTTCTGAGGGGTCCTGGAAGATGCCCCTCAAGTCTCCTGTTCCGGGAGGGTCTTGGAGGATGCCTCAAATGTTCCCTGATCCGAGGGGGTCCTGGAGGACGTCCCTCACGTATCCTGTTCCCATGGGGTCCTAGAGGACACCTCTCATGTATCCTGTTCCGAGGGGGTCCTGAAGGATGCCCCTTGCGTTTCCTGTTCCGGGAGGGTATTAGAGGACCACTCCCACGTCTCTTGTTCCGAGAGGGTCCTGGAGGATGCCCCTCACGTTTCCTGTTCTAGAAGGGTCCTAGAGGACCTTTCCCATGTCTCCTGTCTTGAAGGGGTCCTAGACGACGCCCCTCACGTTTCCGATTCCAGGAAGGTCCTGGAGGACCCCTCCCACATCTCTTGTCTTGAGGGGGTCCTGGAGGATGCCCCTCACGTTTTCAGTTTCAGGAGGGTCCTAGAGGACGCCCCTAATGTCACCAACACAAAGACTGCAGCAATAGACGCTGCCCATGTCTCCTGTTCTGAGGGGTTCCTGGAGGATGCCCCTCACATCATCTGTTGTCCTGGGTTCTTCACACCTTCCACCCAAGACTCTGCACCTCTTGCCCAAGACTCTGCACCTCTTGCCCAAGACTTTGAACCTCTCGCCCAAGACTTTGAACCTGCTGCCCAAAATCTTGAATCTGCAGAGGTTCCTACGCCTCAGCTTGGGGGTCCTGAGTTTGCTGAGGCCTCCACACAGACTACTGAGGCTCCCTCGCAGACCACAGAGGCCTCCACATAGGCCACAGACATGTCCTCAATGTCCGCTGTAGCCTCCGTGTGGGCCTCAACGCCCGTTGCAGTTTTCGTGTGCTCCTCAACGCCAACTGCAGCCCCCGTGTGGCCCTCAACGCCCGCTGCAACCTCCGTGTGGCCCTCAATGCCCGCTGCAGCCCTGTGTGGCCCTTGACACCCGTTGCAGCCCCCATGTGACCCTCGACACCCACTGCAGCCCCTGTGTGCTCCTCGACGTCCGCTGCAGCCCCGTATGGCCCTTGATGCCCACTGCAGCCCCTGTGTGGCCCTCGACACCCCCTGCAGCCCCCGT
>NC_056506.1:5666649-5682993 GCF_014905685.2 Nematolebias whitei | reverse complement strand
CCCACTGCAGCCCCTGTGTGGCCCTCGACACCCCCTGCAGCCCCCGTGTGCTCCTCGACACCCGCTACAGCCCCCGTGTGGCCATTGACACCCGCTGCAGACCCCATGTGGCCCCCGACACCCACTGCAGCCCCCGTGTGGCCCACGACACCCACTGAAGCCCCCATGTGCTCCTCGACGCCCGCTGCAGCCCCGTGTGGCCTTTGATGCCCACTACAGCCCCCGTGTGCTCCTCGACACCCCCTGTAGTCCCCGTGTGCTCCTCAATGCCCCCTGCAGCCCCTGTGTGCTACTCGCCTCCTCTTGTGTGTTTCTCGCCTTTTGTGGAACATTCCATACCCGCAGCAGCATCCTGGGTCAACCTGCCTGCTGAGGAACTGATGATTCTCCCACTTGCCTTGATCCAAGCTGGACGGCCTCCCGGCCACCCCCCTGAACTCGCTTCTCATGTTGGACGGCCTCCTGGCCACCCCCCTGAAAGCTCTCCTCGTGTTGTACGGCCTCCCGGCCCGCCCCCTGCACTGACTCATGGTTCTGAATGTTCTCCAAGCCGTCCATCTGACCTTTTGATGTTTTCTGGTGTTTAGTCTTTGTGTTAAGTTCCCAGGCCTCGTCCTGTCGGTTTTTGGTTTCTTGTCCTTGTGTTTTCCTTGTGCCCTCTGTGCTTTCCTCATGCCTTCTGTGCTTTCCTTGTGCCCTCCATTCTTGCAGTTCCTCCCTCCACCCGCCTGTAGGGTTTTGATATTTTCCTTCCACCAGGTTCCTGAAGGCAGGAGCGGCGCTGATGAGCAGCCGCAGCTGAGGCCAGTTTTCCCTAATTGATGCCAGGAGTACTTAAGGCTCCAGTGGAGCTCCAGTCAGTGCTGGAGCATTGTTCTACCTGCCGGTACATATGCCTCCAGCCCTGTATTGTGCTTAATGATTAAGAAAGACTTACCTTGTTCTGTGTCCACGTTTTCAGAGTCTGGATGTACCGGATCCTGTCCTGTTTTTCGAAGTATTGAAGAAGACCCTGAGGAGATACTTACCTGTGCTTCCTGGTGCTCAGCTGCCTGAACTCGCCTTCCACCACTTGCCTTTGCAGTCTGCCTTCTCATCAACCAAAGATGGCGCCTTTGTTGATGGCATGCAGTCTACCTCTCCTGAATTTGTTAAAGTTACTCATGTTTTGCCTTCTCTTCATCCATGATGTATCCTCACTTCTAGTGTATGACCGCTCAACTCTGCTAAAGATCCAGGATTCGCTAAACAACGCACCAGTTTTTGGTAAAACTGGACATTTTAAGAAACCACCGCCCTTCCTGGCGTCTGTGCCAGCCTATCTACGCCGCACTACGGGGACGTTGCTACGCAACAAACGCCGCAGAAGACGTGGAAGGAGAGCGGGAGTCCTTGTCAAATTCAAATTCTACCTCTCCTCTCACAGTACGGGTGATCATCGGCTTCTACTGCAGGACTTACCTTCGGAGTTTGGCATTGTCGACCTCCGGCGTTCCCTGGTTTATCGTCATCGATGCCTCGTTCCTGTTAATCCTGGCGTCAACTTTCAGTTTCCATCTTGTCGCTCTGTGGGGACTAGGAGGGGGGGCTGCGTGCAACAGAACCTCCGCCCACTTGCCCGAGCAGCTGATGACGCAAATGGCTGTGTACCAGCGCGTGCAGCCCTGTTTAATGCCCGATCGCTCTCAAATAAAACCTTTATGCTAAACGATCTGATCTCTACTCATCATTTGGATTTATTCCTGATGACTGAGACCTGGCTGAAACCAGGGGACAACAGTGCATTTTCTGAGCTCCTCCCACCTGGATACTCCTACCTGAGTGCACCGCGTGTGTCTGGCCGTGGGGGCGGTCTCGCTGCTGTGTTCAGTGATAAACTCACCTGCCGCCCACTGCCTCCTAAAAACTACAGCAGCTATGAGCTTCAGCTGTTTGTGATGGAATCTGCACATCCCCTGCTGTGTGGTGTTTTATATCGCCCACCAAAATATAATAAGGATTTCATTAATGAATTCTCAGAACTGTTAGCTGAACTGTTGCCAAAATTTGACAGTTTGCTTTTATGTGGTGATTTTAACATTCATGTTTGCTGTCCCTGTAACCAACTTTCTGCTAACTTTCAAAGCCTTCTGGATTCTTTTAACCTGTCACAATCTGTGTCAGGGTCCACACACAGTCATGGTCACACTTTGGACTTAATCATCTCTCACGGCCCTCGTGTATCTGTTATAGAAATTTTGGACACTTGTATTTCAGACCACTTTCCTATTATATTTGAATTTTCCACTCCTCCCCCAGTAAAAACTATGCTTCCAGCACGTCGCTGCCGCTTCATCACTCCCTCCACTCCAGGTCAGTTTGCTGCTGCATTTAGAAGCACTGACTTCTACTCTGCTGAAAGTCTGGACTCATCTCTACATCCAGAAGAATTTATCACCTCCTTTCAATACACTTCCACAAAGATCTTGGACTCCATCGCTCCTTTAAGACAGACTTCTACAAAAATCAAACCAGATCCCTGGCTTAATGGTACCACTCGGACTTTTAGACAACGCTGCAGGAAAGCAGAACGCAGATGGAAGAAAGACAGGCTTCATGTGTCCCAGGACATACTGAGAGACTGTCTTCATGAATATCAAAAAGCTGTTCAGCAGGCCAAATCACAATATCTTTCTGATTTAATTTCTACCAGTTGTAACCGGCCAAGGGTTTTATTTAATACCATTCAGTCTGTCATTAATCTCTCCATCAATGTTCTGAAAACTGCTACACAGTCTACCTGTGATGGTTTTCTTGATTACTTTGTGAACAAAATAGACTCTATCAAGTAGAACATTGTCAGTACATATAATGCTGTTCAGTTATGTGCTCCCTCAATAACCTCTGCTGTGTTTGATCAATTTGACCTGGTCTCACTACCTCACCTCGTTAAGGTGGTTCAGCAGATGAAACCTACAAACTGTACCCTGGACATCATCCCCTCTAAGATGTTCAAGCAGTCCTTGGATGTTATTGGTCCTTGTCTTCTGACATTTATTAATAGCTATCTAAGTTCAGGTTATGTCCCGTCTGTTTTCAAACATGCTGCGGTCAGGCCTCTTCTTAAAAAAACGGGTTTAGATCCTACAGCTTTTTCTAATTTCAGGCCAATTTCACTGACAAATGTCATTTTTATCCAAAGTTCTGGAAAAGGTTGTTTTCATTCAGTTGCAATCTTTTTTAGAACACAACAACTTGTTTGAAAAATTTCAATCTGGCTTCAGACACCGCCATAGCACTGAATCTGCACTACTCAAAGTACAGAATGATATTCTTTTGTCCCTTGATGCCAAAAAACCTGTTCTGCTGGTGATGTTGGACCTCTCAGCAGCTTTTGATACTGTAGACCATCAGGTCCTAATCACTCGTTTGGCTCAGCAGGTTGGCCTTCAGGGTGTTGTGCTCGAGTGGTTTAAGTCCTATTTAACAGACAGAACTTTCTCTGTTATGATTGGTGATCTGTCCTCTTCTTCAGTCTCTTTGACCTCTGGTGTACCGCAGGGATCCATTCTGGGGCCTGTTCTCTTCTCACTTTACATGCTACCATTAGGACCCATCATTGCACGCCATAATCTGTCTTTTCATCTGTATGCAGATGATCTACAAATCTATCTGCCTGTCACTCCCAGTTCCTCACTCGGTTTCAACTCTATTGCCAGCTGCTTAAACGACATTAAGCACTGGCTGTCTCAGAATTTTCTCCACCTCAATAACGATAAAACTGAATGGATTTTATTTGGTGCTTCCAGTAATTCATGCAACATCTCTCCCAGTCTAGGTTTTCCGCTCCCCCACGCCAACCAGGTGGTAAAAAATCTAGGAGTGGAGCTTGACTGTAACTTAAAGCTAGACAAACAGATCAGTTCTGTTGTGAAAACCAGCTTCTTTCAGCTCCGTCTGCTTTCCAAAGTAAAATCACTCCTTAGCCGTAGTGATCTGGAGAAGGCCATCCATGCCTTTGTGAGCTCTAGGCTTGATTACTGTAACGCCTTATATGTGGGTATTAATCAATCTTCTATCTCCCGTTTACAGCTTGTACAAAACTCTGCTGCTCGCTTGTTGACTAACACACGTAAATATGAACATATCACTCCTGTCCTTTCTTCTTTACACTGGCTCCCGGTTCAGTTTAGGATACAGTTCAAGCTGCTACTGTTTGTTTTTAAAGCTTTGAATGGCCTTGCACCACCTTATATTTCAGAACTTTTGAAAGTCCACCAGCCCAGCAGAGCTTTACGGTCTGCTGGTCAAAATCTGCTGGAGGTGCCACGCTCAAGGTGCAAACTATGCGGGGACCGGTCCTTTTCTGTTGCAGGCCCAACAGCCTGGAATACTCTTCCCTATGAGCTGCGTGCCATCTCTGATCTGGTTCTGTTCAAAGCCAAACTGAAAACATACTTATTTAAAAGGGCTTTTAATGTTTAACTTTTAGTAGTTTAGTATTTACTATTTATTTTTTTATTTTATCTCTTTTACCTTCTTTTATTCTCGCTGTGTTTTTTAATTAGCACTGATGTATTGTGTCCTGTTTTTAATCTTGTTTTGTCTTGTGAAGCACCTTGGTCAATGCAAGGCGTTGTTGGAAGGTGCTATAGAAATAAAGTTTATTATTAAGTTTATTATCATGCTGGAAGGAGCAAAACCCTCAGCCATCCTACAGCCATACAAACTACCTGAACTGTAAGCCTTTCAAAGAACCTAAACATTCAGTTATTGGACCAAATCCTCATCAATGAATAATCCTCCTCCTCTGTCTTCACAGACCCTGAACCTGTTTGTAAATAGTTTATTTTCTATCACTGTAAATAAACATTTTCAATTACATTTGAGTCTGGTTCTGTTTTCCTCTCAGTCAGTTCACCTGGGTAACTCCACATTATAACACCGCCCTAGTTTTTTTTTTTTTTTTTGGGGGGGGGGGGGGGGGGGGGGGAGGCCAGTGGGTGTCGTTGGGGGGAGGGTACTATAAGGATGGCACCCTCTGTTGGGCCTTCCTTGTCTGATCTCCCTGTTTTCTCTGCTGATTGTCTAATTGTCTCCACCTTCGTGTCCTGTCAGGTGTGTGTGATTTCAAGTGCTTTTAATTTCCTCCCTGGTCCTGAGTCCTGCTTGCGCTACTGGATTCTGTGCCAAACACAAATCCTGACACCTGGTCTCTCTTTTTCACCTCTTTACTGCAATCCCCATTTTCCTGGACAGTGGACCCTAAGTCAGGAGGTGGAAGGAATACTTCTCAGACCTTTTCAATCCCACTGGTACATCTTTCACGAAGGAAGTGGAGTCAGGGGAATTTGGGGTTGGTCTTTCCATAACCGTGACTGAGGTCACCAAGGTAGTTCAAAAGCTCTATGGAGGCAGGACTCTGTGTGTGGATGAGAATTGCCCTGATTTACTTAAGCTCTGGATATAGTGGGGCTGTTTTGTTTGACACACTTTTGTAGCATGGCTTGGACATCAATGGCAGTGACACTGGATTGGCAGACTAGGGTGGTGGTTTCCCTCTTCAAAAAGGGAGACCAGAGGGTGTGCTCCAATTATAGGAGCATCACTTTCCTTAGCCTCCCTGATAAGGTCTTTTCAGGGGTACTGGAGAAGCGAGTCTGATCAGTGGTCGAACCTCAGATCCAGGAGGAACAATGTGCGTTCCGACCTGGCCGTGGAACACTGGACCAACTCTTTACTCTAAAACGGGTCCTCGAGGGGTCATGGGAGTTTGCATATCCAGTCTACATGTGTTTTGTGGACTTGGACAAGGCCTTTGACCATGTTCCTCATGGGGTACATGGTGTGGGCTGCTCAGTGAGTATGTGATTGGAGGCCCATTTTATGGTATGTCCATTCCCTATACAAGTGGTGCGAGAGTTTGGTTTGCATTGTCAGTAGTAACTCGGACCCCTTCAGGGTGGGAGTTGGGACTCCACCAGGGCTGCCAATTGTCACAGATTCTGTTCATAACTTTCATGGACAAAATTTCTCAGTGTAGCCAGGGGCAAAGTGATTATAGTCTGAGGCCCTCAGAATTCCATCTCTGCTTTTTGCACATGATAGGGTCCTGTTGGAGTCATTGTGCCGTAATCTTTAGCTCTCACTCGAGTGGTTTGCAGCCGGGTGTGAAGCAGCTGGGATGAGAATCAGCACCTCCAAATCTGAGGCCATGGTCCTTAATTGGAAAATGTTGGATTGCTCACTTCAGGTCAAGGGTGAGGTTCTACCTAAATTGAAGGAGTTCACCTAGCTCGGGGTTTTGTTCACAATTGAGGGAAGAATGGAACATGAGATTGACAGATGACATGGTGCAGCGTTTTCAGTATTACAGACTCTGTACCGGTCTGTTGTGGTGATTAGGGAGCTGAGTTGTAATGCAAACCTCTCTGTTTACCAGTTGGTCTACGTTTCTACCCTCACCTATGGTCACGAGCACTGGGTAGTGACTGAAAAAATGAGATTGTGGATACAGACGGTTTAAATGAATTTCTTCCACCAGGTAGCTGGACTCTCCTTTAGAGGTAGGGTGAGAAGTTCAGTTATCTGAGAGAGAATTGGAGTAGAACTGCTGCTCCTATACATCAAGAGGAGCCAGTTGAGGTTGTTCGACCTCACATGGACTTCACATGGAATACCTTCTGACTTCCTATTTCCTGATGGAATATTGTTGATCTTCCTGTTTCCTGATGGAATATCATTGATATTCCTCTTTCCTGATGGAATACCGTTAATTTAACTTTTTCGTGTGTGGAATTATTATTATTTTTTCACTTGGAATAACCTGGCACTTAGAATAACCTTGATTAATTTTTCCTTCCTTGAAACTATTCCTTTTGACTTTGTATAGAATAATGTTAATTAATTTCTCCTTTCCTGCCTTGGAGATATGGACTTTGACTTTTGGAATCCATCTCAACACTTGTTGGAACCCTTCTGATGTGTGGATGCTGTTTGTTGGGATTCAACAACCATAGATCGGGTTGTAAATCGCAAAGTGGGGGATATGTAGGGACACATCAAGGTCTTTCTACCATCAACTTTTATTCTTTTGACACTTTAAAAGTAAGACTGACTCTCATTCCCAAAGTTGGACAGTAAGAAACCATGTTACAAAAAATGAACAACAAAAATCTGTTATTGTAATTAATTGCACACCTGTTATTGTGATTTCAGCAAAGCTAAAAGGCCCTTTGTATGAGAACCTTTCCATCTGACCTTTGAAATATAACATCTGAACGTTAAGTGTATCTCTTCCTAAAAGGTAGGATTCGTCCTACAGTCTTAGAGTGTGGGAAAGAACCACCCTATTGTTCCTCAAGGACTCTTTTGGCAGTAGTGAATGTATGAAACAATATTGCCATCCCATGGTAGAAGTTATTTTTCTGAACAATTTAAATGTCTGAGTTTTCCTGAACACAATTGAATGTTTTGCTGTAAAACTGCTATGAAATAACTTGTTTCCTTCTTTTTCAGCTTGGTACTCAGTTTAATCATGCATAAGAGAAAGTAGAAGTAAAAAAAAAAAAACTGGTAATCAGAAGTTTCAACTGTTGTTTGCACAAGTTCTAATGAAAATGTTTATGGATGAGTAAAACTGCTTAGAAGTTTTAATTATGCTGCTGTTATATTGAGTATTTACCAAAGCAGAGTAAATTAGCCATTTATTTTTAAAAATGTTAATAAAGTTCAAATGAAACAGTAATCTGAAACAAAGGTCCACCCTTTCTGTTTTGATTGGGTCGACCATCAATATTGTAACACCTGCTAAGTCAGAGAAAGTTATTCTGATGTTTAGTTTAGAGCAGTCTTGGGGGAGCTTTTGAAGAAGAAAGGTCAAGCAATCAAAAATTTATGCCAGAAGATAAGAAGTTCATGGAGAAAAGAGACAAGTGTTCCAGAGATTTGTCTCGTGTTTCAAGGAAGCACCAAAAGTTTCCTTGTCACCAGAAGGAGAAAACGCAGCCCTCCGGAAGCATCTCAACTAACCCATCGGGAGCCAGTTAACTCGACTTCAGATTTCAGCTGATGTCCAGTGCAAGGGATATCCATCTTCGACGCTTAACTCATCTCAAGAGAGTCCCTGGTAACCCTCGGGCAGTTGAGCTAGAACTTCAAATTGGTAGGAAAAGCTGCTCATTCTCTCTACTTGTGTCTGGTGCTCAAGATAAGAAGTTGTCCAGTCTAAGCAAAATTCATCATTATTAATTAGAATTAAGTTTTCCTAAATTGAAAAATCACATCTAGCCAAAACACTTCTTTTATTTAACATTATAGATGATAATTTACTCTGCTTTTGGACCTCATAATTCACCATATTAAAGTTTAGAAGATAATTCCATAACCTCTTGTGTTGTCAAATTAAAGCCATTATTCATTCTTCAGCTGTACTCATCATTTTTGATCACTTACTGTATATTTACCAAAATCGATAATAAACTTCACAAAATTGTACTTTGACTCTAAGCGTTTTATTATATATGACATTTGGATTTAATATGAAAAGAACTCACTAGAACACTTAAACTTGAGTCTGATTTCATATTTTTCTTGCTTAAGAACCGGAAAGCAAGTGGTGCCCCTTTCAGAATAAAATTATTAATCAAAATTTAACGATCTGAGGACCTCTTCCTCTACACAACAGCACCAGTGGCGGTTGATGTTAACCTGGGCCTCAACTGATCTGGTATGGTATCGCTTTGTTGAACTTGCATTATAGTTTTGGCAAAAGTGTTTTATGTCAGATGCCCTTCCTGACACAACCATCACCATTTACCGGGGCTTGGGACCAGCATGGTTTTATGCCTGCAGCAACAAAGACCTGATTACGTTTGGCCAATTTAACACAGCTGCTATGCGTTCAAAGGCAGTAAAATAAGAGTTGACTTCAGACTCATGGAACAGAGGCATTCATATTATGTTTTACTTATGTCGAACCCAGCAGAAGCAGGAAGGTGTGCGTCGTGAGGTGTCTGTACCACGGCAGAAGCACATGACCCATTTTCAAGCTCAAGTGTTTATATGCGGAGATGCATTAACTGTAGGATAGCACTAAAATGCATCCTTAAAGAAGGCCTAGCTCTTATATCCTGATGCATAGCTCTTATAGATTTGGTTTGTTACTGCTCATGCAGAGTATGTGTTTAAGATTTTCAGCTATGAACACTACAAATTTTGCTCAATATCTGTAAAACTGACCAAATCACAGCTATTTTTTTTTTAAGATCAGTCAGTTATGGCAGCTATATTGAAGTAGATTAACTCCAAAAGTAGATGTACATCAATGAAATTCTTTGATAGTTTTATTAAAATCCATCCAAATGGAGACTCAGATGGACAGAGCTTTTTCTGTAGCTAATCCAAGACTGTGGAATGATATCCCTCTTCCCATCAGACAAACCCCTTCACTGTCCATTTTGTAAACTCTTAAAAACACATTTTTACTGTCTGGCTTTTAGCACAGACAGATTTGTTCTGAACTGTTTTTTTGTTGTTGTTGTTGTTTGTTTTGTTTTTATTGATCTTAATGTTTTAACAACTGTTTTACTTTTGTATGTGTTTAAACTTTCTTGATTTTATGTGTATTATTATTAAAATCTGTGCAGTGTTCCATGAGATATTTTACCAACAGTCATATGACTAGACACAGTGAAAAATATCAATGCCTGTCTTTTACCTTTCTGTCACAAAGACAGCTTTTAGTTTTGCCAGCATCCCCCGCAAGCTCTAGGTGTTTCAGTATTGAGCTGAAAGTGTCTGTGTTGTCTTCTTGTTTAATATCACGTCTCTGTATGACACTAGCAGGGCTTTTACTTCTTGAGCTCTTAATATCCCCCACATGTGTCCACATTCCTGGTGTTTATCATACTTTGTAGAAGTAACTTTGGACACTGATGAATACACATCATTGTTGACTCTCTGCTGAAGCAGCAGTTGAACATTAACTAAAAATCAATAGTGGGGTCTAGTGTGTGTGTGTGTGTGTTTGTGTATGTCCCTGTTTTTTGTCTTTGTCTGGAAGCACCAACACTTTGATCAGAGGCTGCAAGGTGTTTTTGATCAAACATGTAGGTGTATAGTTAACATCTGACATGGTTTTATTTGCTGTTTTGACTGGTTCACCAGTCAGGTCATTTACCATCTTCAAACTGGCCTATCATATTCAAACTTGTCATCTTCAAACTTCAAACTGGCATCTTCAAACGTGTTATAACTCTTTGTTAAAAATAAATCAGGTCTCTCTTGTAAATGTGTCCCCCAGGCTCACTGGGATTAACCTGTAAAAATAAAGGTTGGAAAAAGAAAAAAAAACAGATTGGAGGTTCTTAACTGAGAAATAGTTAAGACATCAGAATATTGTGGGAAGTGTGTTTAAAACTTCAGAAGATTGTGGGATGTTTGTTTAAAAAAGGGATATCTTTTTAATGTATTCCCAGTAAAGCAGAATTGTCAAACTGGAGACTTGGAGTCTTTTGAACCATTCTCTTTGTATTTTGTCTAACATATTCCTAACGGAGTTATTCTATTCTATTCTACATATACAGAAATCATCCCCACTCATTAAAAACGAGAATCTTGAACCTTCAGTTTAAAAAAAATATTGACCAACTTCTTTTCCACAATTCCAAATTAAAATGGTGGGTAACTTCTTTTTCATTAAATATCAACAGTGCTATTTGACATTCCACTTGAGAATCAGGAGCTATACAAGCACTGAATATGCTTTATTATTGTCTGCTTTTGTCTTTTGGTAGCAAAACATCTGTCTGTGTCTGGATGAGTCTCATGTGTGGCCGGCTGTGGATGAGTTGTTAGAGCAGTTGTCCTCCAATACAAGAGTTGGGGGTTTGAATCCACCAGCAGTAACATGTCGAAGTGTCCCTGGGCAAGACACTGAAACCCTCATTGCCTCCGATGTGTGTCCCATCGGTGTATGAATGTAATCTAAAGCAGTGGTTAGTCTCTTTAGAATGATTTGTTCAGCTTTGTAGAGCTCTAGTAGAGTGATGTATGAATGGGTAAAGAGGGCACAGATTGTAGTGTAAAGCACTTTGAGTGGATTGATCAGATAGAAAGGCTCTATATAAGTACAGTCCATTTACCATAGTGCCACTGTCAACATTAAATGTGCCTTAAGCTTAAAGTGACCTGAGGTTCATAACAAGTAACAAGTCTACTTCAGATGTTTTCAATAACAAGAAAAAATATTTACTGAAATGCAAAAACTATTATAACAAGTGGTACACTGATGTCCCCTCTCACTGAGGTATTTAATGTTATGAGCATGCCCTCTGTTCCCTGCCTTGCTCTCAGCCTCTCCTGTTATGTTTCTAGTCATCATGTTCTGTTTCCCTGTTCCTGTCATTCACCACACCGACTCTGCTCGTTCACGTTAATCAGCTATCATGGTATTCACCCATTTCCTGCCCTTTTTAAACCCCAAGCTCTCACTCAGTCCCTGCCAGATTATTATACCTCTCATGGTCTCTGATATCGAGTCATCTTGGTTTAAAGTTCACGCCTGACAATCACGCCTTGCTATTTCGGATTTTGACCTCACACCTGCCCTTTTGGATTTACCCCATTTTCCCAACTCCTTGTCCACATTGGATTAACCTTTCTGCCCACAGAATCGACCCCTGATTCTGCAACTACAACTATGCCTTGCGGCTTACGTTTTGGTTTTGAATCTGGACTTCTGACCTCAGTTTGTGACTATGTAAATTGTTCTTGATCTTCTCCTCATTCAATGCTCTGCTCAGCTCGGTCACGCTTCACCCAATACACTGACATTATACTGCCCAGCTTCAAGTATTGGATCCTGTTTCTGCTGCTTTCTCTTACGCTGACAGTTGGTTTTCATCCCACCTACCTGTGAAGACCTGCTTCCTCAGTTAGAGCCTGAACCCTTTTGCAGTTGCAAATAATAAATAAAACTGTTCTTGTTTTACTCTTGTTGTCCGGTTATTTTGAATCCAAAACCTAAAACATGACAGAATAATCTGGCCAAAAGATGGATTCAAAGCAGACACAAGTGTGGCTCTCTGGCGTTGAGGGCTCCATAATAAACCTAGACATTTAAAAGCAGATTTTTATGACCATGTTCCATGCTATTTTTGGCATACCACCCTGGTAATAAAACTATTGTACTTTGTTCTCCTAAATTGACCAAATAAAAAGCAACAACAAACATCAATTTTCCTTTCCCTCAGTGTTTTGTCGCTTTGAAGAGTCGGGAGGTCCTTCCATGTGAGGGGTCCTTTGTTGCTCAGCGGTGATGAATTTTGTAAGACCGTGGAAATTTCTTCATGTGTGTAAGAGTCTCTGTTATCAGTGTGTTTTAAACTTTTCTAGGGACGTGTGTGCACTAGGGAGGCATAAAATCAGTGTGTCCGTCTTGTAGTTCTTCTTTGGGGGTATAAGTTCAGTTCAGGTTTTTCAGGAATGTGTGTCAGGGCTTGGAGACTCTGGTCTCCTTTCCCAGACTGTCTTGTCAGGCCAATAAAGTGGGGGAAAAATGGGGTATAATGGGCTTTGGGTATAATGGGGCTTTTCTGGGGGTGGCTCCAGTCATCTCGATACAGTGGGGGGTCAGTCAGGTCACCTGTCCTGACAAAGTGGGGGCTTTCATCAACCAGATCGATCCCAACGGGTTTGGCTCCTCTGCTGGCGTGTGATGTTCTCTCAACCACCTGATGAGGTCCGGTCCACCTCGGTCCCTTCCTCTTATGATGACATTCAGCAGCACCGAGTGTGTGGGACCTCCCAGGTTCATGTATGGGACCTCCCAGGTTCATCTCTCTCCTTCGGTTTTGTCACCTGTGAATGAAAGCCTGACACCAAGGTTCTGAATTTTTCAAAAGATGTTTTGTACCTGTATTCCTTCGTTCCTTCTCTCAGGTGAGAGCAGTTGTTGTACCCAGAGACTGTCTTCCTTTCACTCGCCACCTGTAATACAAAATCTACAAACATCTCCTACATCATTGTCTAGGGGGTCTGTCTCCAGATCTTTTCTAATTTTTCCTGTCTATTTTTGTAAGTCATATGATGTTCCCTGTGTTTAGTCCAAATGCAGCCCTCTAAGGCATGTAACTGTATTTTATGTCTCTTCCACTAGAGGAGTTTGTCAAAATAAAATAATTCATCATTACTTCTACACTGTAATAGCTTTATAGAACAACATAAATCACATTTCATTTGTACTTTCATCTCCTTTTTTCATGTTTACAAACCTGAACCTAAAAAAAAAAAGGATATGTTGGATTCCTCAGAGTCCTTACTCTGGATCTTCCTAGAAGAAGCAAAGTTATTTTCACAAGAGAACATAGAAATCAAAGACATTGTGTGTTATTACCACATGCAGTGAAAATGAGAAGTCAGAATCAGAAAAGTTAAAGTTTTTTAGTAGTGAATATTTGGCATGAGTGATGTTAGTTTTAGTTAAGATAATAAATTTAATTGTCTTACCTCCTCCTGTCTGTAGGAAAAAATTATTAAACACATGCGCAGAAAATACATTTTCTTTCAAAACAATACAATACAACATCAAACATTGCGTTTTCTGATTGAGCTAGAACAAATAAAAAGAAATCAGAATCAGTTATCCAGCTCTGCCGTAGCTCCTCTGGAGATCTGTTTAGGCAGAACAAATATGTGATCATAATAAAAATGTGGTTAAAACACTCTATACATGAAAACTCAATTAATTTCTTGGTAGTCCAGTCAAGTAAAGTCAAGTCAAGTTAAATATATCTAAAATCATAGATCCACCACATTTTCATTGTTCTCCTGGGTCTAAAAAAAGTCTAAAAAGGTCTAAAAAAAAGTCTACAAAGGTTTACAGAGTCTTACATGGGTCTACAGAGTCTACAAAGATCTACAGATGTGTCAGAAAGGTCTACAGAGTCTTACAGGGGTCTACAGAGGGGCGGCCCCCTAAGAGAACCGTCCTGTACACATGAAAGTGAGATTCTTTGGTTATCAAAATCTCTTATTTATACATAAATGATCAAGCATCCTTTAATTTTCTCAAAAAGCATCCTTAATGTCTTGTCTCTTTATTTTTTCTTAGTATTAGTGATTACTGTTTTGTTGTAAAGATTTGTATATTGAAGATGATAATCTCATTTTAAATTTCTAGCGAGGCAAATCTATAAAATCTTTCCATCAATCACTATATACCTCTCCCATTTTTCTGAAACAGTACGCCAGTGTGTCCTGTTTCAGAAACATCTAAGTAAAGTTTTCCCATATTTGGTTATTGGTTAGTAAGATCCCTGTTTTGTATTTGCCCAAAATATTGTGTATGTGTGAACCGAATCATCCCCTGTACATGATAATTTATTTATGTATTTATTTTTCAAATTAGCGCTCTATAGGAAATGTGAGATCAACTACAGTTCAGATTTTCCAGCTCATGAACCCACAACCCACCAGCGAGCCGAAGGCCTCTGCCAAGAACTGGGCACCCGAGCGCAAGCCGGCCCAGAGCCAGGCAACCCGCCTGCCGGAGCCCAAGATTCCCGATCCCCACAGGCCCAAGCTCGGGGGCGACAAGCCCCCAGAACCCCAAGCCCCTGCGCCCACCCCGAACCCACCCCAGCACAGCCAGGCTACCAGATCGGTGACCCACGACCGCCGCCACAGACCACCTGAGGTCCCGCATGCAGCCACCAGCAGACATCCCCCAGAACCACCCAGGCCCTCCCCAGGGCGAAAGCAGTGCCCCCCTGCCCAGGTACCCCCAAGAGCCCAGCCAATCCCCCCGGCGCCACCCCAAACCCATACACCCGCCTCCACATCAACCCCAAGGCCCCACAAGGTCAGATCCCAGACTACCCACCCTCACTATGTAACGGAGCCGATCAAAGGAGCCCAGAGAGATTGATCCAATGTGTCAGCAGATGCTGTTTCAAGACTAATATGATCTAACAGAAGATTTTTATACTGATTAATGCTAAGATTATTTTTATTTTTCCAATTCAGGAGTATGGTTTTCTTTGCGATGCATAAGGCAGTGAAAATCATGCGACATGTATTTTTTTCCAGGGTAACATCTTCCAAGATAGCCAATAAGCAAACAGACGGAGAGAGTGGAATATTACATTTCAGACATTTAGACAAGTCTTCACAAACCTGGACCCAGAACCTCTGAACAGGTGGGCAGAACCAGAGTGCATGGATATAATCATCAGGAATATTGCCTGTGCACTGTGAGCAGTTGTTAGATTATATAAATCCCATCCTAAACATTCGCTGACCTGTATAATGTACTCTAAAAAAGAACTTTATACTGTATTATTTGTAAGTTGGAGATTCTAGTCATTTTAAATGTTCTTAAACATATTTGAGACCAGGTGTTTTGGTCAAAATTGATTGATAAATCTGACTCCCATTTTGCAACAGGTAGCATTATGGAGTCATTGATTCTAGACAATTTATTGTATATTTTAGATAATAATTTGGGGGATTTAATATTAAGGAACTCTAACACACATATTCATGTTTCTAACAAACTTTTATTAAGCTTAAATTTCTTATTTATGATAGACTTAATTTGTTGATATTCTAAGAAGTATTTATTTTCAATGTCAAATTGTATTATTAAATTATTAAATGGAATAAAGTCTACACCTTCAAATATGTGTTCCAGACGTTCAATTCCCTTGACTCTCCAACCTGGGAAATTTAACATACTATTTTCTTGTAGGATGTCAGGATTGTTCCAGATGGGTGTATGTCTACAGGGGAGTAGTGAAGAGTTTGTCATTTTCAAATACTCCCACCATGCTGTCAGAGAAGAGCTAATACTGATGCTTTTAAAGCAAACATGTCTTTTTATATTTGTGCTAATAAATGGTAGATCTGAAATCTTAATATTATTGCATAAAGTTTGTTCTATGTCTATCCAAGTTTCATCTAATGTATTCGGATTTAACCACTTTGAGATATATTGTAACCTATTGGCTAAATAGTAGTGATAGAAGTTGGGAAGTTCTAATCCTCCGGTATCTTTAGATTTCTGTAATGTGTTGAGGTCTTTCAAAACTATGAGAACCAACTTTCAAACACTTAGCTCAAAACTGCCTCCACCTGAGATCGTTCAGTGGAAGGAAGACAGAGTCAAAAACACAGCCTGAGAAGTGGTTCTGAATTCAGACAAAGATTTATTTTACCTTCACAGTGCTGGAAGGGAAACGCCTTACATGCACCTTACATCCATCTTACACGTCTGAGTTACAAATGTATTTGCTTCGTTTAAATACAGCCTTATCAGTGTTGTGAAATAAAATATATTTGTGTGCTTAATTCTTTAGTTTTATG
>NC_056506.1:5624545-5646649 GCF_014905685.2 Nematolebias whitei | reverse complement strand
TAATCCACTGTTTATGCTTGTGAATTTGTGACTACTTTATGATTTGATTACTTTATGACTTCTGACTTTCTTTGCTAATTAAATATTCATAAACTAGAAGGTGCGTGTCTCTTGAATTTAAGTGCGTGTCTTTGACTGACTCCTGCAGGATTGAAACGGTAATAGACTCGGGTGGAGAAGTGAGATGAAAAACACAACAATATATATATATATATATATATATACACACACACATTTACTTTCTTTTTACATATTCAAAAAAATAATAAACTAAACTAAACTAGGTCACAAATTCCACATGTTCAATTAGTCTCATTTGTTATTCTCTGTTGTGCTGTCAACAAAAACTACACTATAACAAATATTCCCCACAACTAGATATTTTACTCACTCATTCAGCGTTATCTTTTCCACACACATATTTAACAAACACTCCCTTTGTGGGCCGCTCAAAAATCCCACCCATTCTTGTTACTTCCTCTCACTTCCCGCACAATCCTCGCACCTTGTGTCAATGAACACACACACACACTCTTTGTTGTCAGGTGAAAAAATACGACCGTCGCACTAGAGGAGTAAGAGTTATCTTATCTTGAGACCTGGCAACCCCGCTCCACTCATAGAACACAGCTGTTTTAACATGGAGCGGTCTCATGAAAACAAAACACGATCACTCGTCTGGCACGCCTTAATTTTCTCTAGAGTTCAAAATCACAATTTCAGCTTCTCACACGACTGTGAGTAAAACATAGTCCACACGGCGGTGGACGATCAGTTATGCTCTGACAGTCAAGCCAACAAAACAAACAGACCTGAATCATGGACAACACATAAACACGAATCACCTTGTTGTCTGGACCACGCCACCAACTGACAAACAAGAGACCAGAATAGACAAATAACACGGTCACTAGTGTAAATTACCTCTTAATATGAGACAACGTTGTTTTAATCTTTAGTCCTCTCATCACCATGTATGGGTCTCTGAGGGACTCAGCGCTTTCTCATATTATTTCTCAGTGTAGTCAGCTTTCTTGTTATTATTTGTGATGAGTCACGTCAGAGGGAAACTCAATCAAAACCCAGCAATCATCTCTCCTCGCGTCCGGTAGAGAGCGGGGTATGCCAATCTCCCGACTCTTCAGGTCCTAGACCTGTCTGCTGACTCACACAAACTATTTCTCTCTCTTTAAGCAATATCAACTTCTTAAAGCAACCAAATCACCACAATCAAGGCTGTTAATTTTAGCAGATAAACTGACGCAGCACACCCACACTGTGAGGAAAATTCCTCTTGTTTTTAGCCGGCTAGTGTAGGTACACAGAGTCCGTTTACCTGGATTCAATTCACATTTAACAATTACTCCTGTCTTCAGTCACACTGCCTGCATCCTCCACCAAATTGTTGAGGTCTCAATTAAACATTGAGAACCAACATTCAAACACTTAGCTCAAAAACTGCCTCAACCTGAGATTGTTCAATGGAAGGAAGATAGAGTCAAAAACACAGCCTGAGAAGTGGTTCTGAATTCAGACAAAGATTTATTTTACTTTCACAGCGCTGGAAAGGGAGACGTCTCACATGCACCTTACATCCATCTAACACGTCTAAGTTACAAAATGTCTTTGCTTAGTTCTTATACAATGTTATCAGTTACATTGGGATGTCCTTATCATGATGTTGTTCTGGGTCAGTCGGCGCTCCTGGGCGTGGTCTGGCATGGTCTTGTTTTTTCGCCCACTGCCCCAGCTGAATGTGGTCTGTTCTGGCAAGATAGCAACGGGCTCTGGTTCTCTTGTACAAGGAGTTACGTACATCATGAACTTCTATGACGTACATCATGATGTTGCAGTTTTTTACCATACACAGAGAAATATTTCATGTCAGAGCATAGCAAAAAAGATGACATTATACAGCGCAGTCTACATCCATTAGTGCAACTAATTCACAGTTTTAGAGGAAAAGATCACACAGAGTTCCCATTTCACTTTTTTAATAGTTCCACAATACCAAATACAATAATGCTCAGTCAGTTCCACAATGAATCTCACATAAGCTCAGCATAGAACAGAGCTATGAGCAAAAAAAATGTGCTTACCCTAAACAATACAGCCATGAGGCACAACATATGTAAGATAATCAGTATCATAAGACATCTGAATATCAAAGGGCTTAAAGTGTTTTAAATCACAAGGTCTAACAACTGAAACCTTGTGCATTTGGTCAACAACATGAAAAGCATGAAAATGTTCCACAAATGTTACGTCCATCTCTGATACCAGAAAACAAACACCATGTCTCAAAAATAGAAACAAAATCTTACTGAAAACAGGCAGCTCATTGACAAAATCTGTGCAAAAAAACAAGTGTGAAATTCAACGCCATTATGTTTGATCCATGTTGTGAAATACATTTCACTTGACATCTCAATGTGGAAATGCTCCGAAATCACGTTACCATGTGTTACAGTAGTCAAAGTTTTGGATTTGACAGGACCAGACTCAATGCCTTTTACTGACAAAGATTCCCAATGATAAGCAACATCAAGCTGATGTTTTTTTTGCAAGGGATTTAGTTATGTTCTTGAATTTTTTTATGCTCTCCTTAAAAAAAAGTGTGTTTGGCTTCATATCTCATACTCCACACATGTGCTAAGGGTCCAATTTGGCGTATGCACTCAGGATAGTGTATCATAAAGTGATGTTTAGGTATCAGATTATTTTGTGGTACAAGTACACAAAACGCTTGTGATACTCTTCAGTGTAGTATGTCAGGACAGCTTTGCTGTGGACATATGGGCCACCATTTATGTTATTTAAAACACGTATGGGCCACTATTTATGTAGTGAGCTAAGGCGTTAACTTCACTACTAATTAATTATTCTTAAAGCTAGTTCAAGTACAAAGAATATTAATTGTTTAATTAGAACGGATTCTTTTATTTTTCAAGTTAAATTTCTGCCATGTGACCAAGATAACTGTGAGTGGATTGTTTAATCAGTGACATGAGACGTCATTTTATCTTTGACCCATCAGAATAAATGCGGTCATTTATTTAACAGAATCAAAATTTAACATCAAAACATGTACATATTGATTTGCTGATCTGTTTCTGATTAACAAACTTGGCAATCTTTACTAACAAGACAACAGAACATTACTGATTGAGGCCGATTCACCTCTGAAGGCATCTAGCTTGATTACTGGTGAATAGCAAGGTTTAAGAGAAGAGAAATAGATTTAAGGAGAAAGTTTTAGATGGATGAAAGTTATGTGTGGAATCAGAACATTGCACCCTTCCTCCGACATTCAGCTCAGCTTTCCGGTACGCTTCAGGACGTCAACGACTTGTTACCTGAGATGGTGGATACCTCCACTCCAGAACAGAAGTCCATTAGTACGCTCCCTTTCCAGCGTCTCCGGTTAAAGTAGCTGGGTCATCAAAATAAATGCCGAAGTAGTCAGTTCCAACGAATAAGCTTCCTTAGAAGTGGAGCATTTACTGCTCAGGTTGAGTGCACAGCGATGAGAGCTGTGACTCCGCTGAAATGGAGGGACCCTTTGTACATGGTCCCATCCATCTGCTACTTAGTTGAGTCTCATCTCTGACTGAAAGTTCCAGCAAGACAGGAAAAGACCAAGACTCGTGAAGACTAAGACTTAAGACTCCGACAGTTCTAGGACTGCCTAGTTCCAAGAAGTGTTACCTTTTTAAAGGGGTATTCACTTCCTGTTACATGGTACTTCCTGATTGGTTGAACCAACCAGCAGGGGGGTGGTTCTAGTGATGTCAGAGGGTCACTAGAAGTCAAGAGACCGCAGGAATGTTTTTAAAAAAACGGTTAGTACAGACAGAGAAATATTATGACGAGGTGAGAGGAAGCAGGTGCCAGCAGAAGTTATTTACTGTCTGCAAGGTTTAAAACAAGACACTTAGTTCTAATAACTCGTCTCTGACTTTCGACCGACATGCAGTCCTACTCCTCATTCAGACAGAAGACTAAATGCACACTTACTTCGTAAATAGGCATTTAACTGTATGATCAAAAATCTAATGAGGTTTAAAAATCATTAATATTGTTTCACAGTTGATTTAAATGAGTGGTTCACTTCAACATTTAGAAATGGTATGAACTAAACACACTTTTTGATTATCAAGATATCTTAATATAGTACTGATAATGTAAAAGAAGAGTGTTCTTTCAAATGATTACAATTAAATAGTCTCTTGATGAGATCATTTGTATTTCTGGATTCAAATCAATGAAATAACAGTTCCTGTCCCATGAAGGTCTTCAGAGACAGGTTGAGGTCGGAGGTCTAGGAGATATAGGAGGTCTAGTAGATATATGAGGTCTAGTTCACTACAGTTGTCAAATTATAATCATCAACATTAAAATAAATAAACATTGGAAATATAACAGTCTGTGTGTAATGAATGAATATAATATACAAGTTTCACTTTTTGAATGGAATTACTGAAATAAAGCAACGTATTCATCATATTCTAATTTGATGACCAGCACCTGCACAGCCCTGAGTGTGTGTGTGTGTGTGTGTGGGGGGGGGGGGGTTATTGAAAAACTTAACTGTAACATGTTTAAAAACCCTTAACCAATTTCAGAACTTCCAAACCATTTATAAAAAGAACAGCATATTATACGTATTGGCTGCTTTTGCAACACCAAACGTAGGGGCCTGCAGAATACCCTCTGTCATGTACTTTGTGAAAGATTCATAGTCTGCGTGTACTGGAAGGCGGAGTACTATAAGGCAAGTATTTGCTTCTGGGAAGACTTTGTTGGCCTCATGGAGGAACTCAATTTGTGAACGATGGGGAAATCCCAGTGGAGGAACCGTGGATGCTCCAGAGGCAAACTCAAGTATCTTTTCAAGGGTAATGGGATTCCATTCTCCATCTGAAAGACCAAATGCAGTAATGATCGGATTTAATGTGTACAGTGTGTACTTTTAATAAAGACATACAAAACATGTAAAAGCATTTCTGTTAAAGACAATGCTGAACACACTTTTCTTTTGTTCCCCCCCACACACACACACCCCACCCCCATTTGGCTTAGTATCTTGGTAGACAGGTAATGATGATGATGCATTTGACGATCATGACCAACTTCTTTTTTTTTTTTGGTATTACTTAGCAAAACCCCCCAAAATTACACAAACATGTTCCAAAGGTACCTTTTTTGACAGTGATGAAATGTTGGTTAACACAGAACATGTTGAAAGCAATTATGCTGCTAGTATCACAATGAAATGTACCTTCAATATCGATCAACCAGTTTCTCCAGTAGCAGATTGTTTGATTTTCTGTAGACCTTCTGTTGTTGCCTTACACAGAAAAACAAACTTCAAAAAGGGTGCACAGGTCCTGTGCCAGAAGTGGTCCCTCGTCACAGACACACAAGTCATAAAACAATTCAGAGTTTTTCTGCATCTCATCTAGCAAGCCGAGAGTCCTTAAGCCTTCAACAAAACTGTAAAAAAAGAGAATAAGGTTAGAAAATTATTAACAAATTTATAATTGAACCATGCAGATATAGATATTACTTACTGTTCCAGTGCAGTGTGTACTCTTCCATTTACAAAGAAATCTGCAGCAGATTGCACAAGTGATTCCTTCTCTTCCAGAGTAGAAACATGCCTTAATGCACCCACAAGGCTAAGGCTGTCTGCAAACTCCATAATTGCATCATTTGCCTCCATGACTGACAGATTGAAAAACAAAAGTTTTCCTGACCTTTAGTGTCCAAAGCCAAACGGCGGTCCTTCTCATGCCCCTCAGCGATATTTGACTGATGAATGGCCCTCATTAACAGCCTTAAGTACTCTCGTGTTGAACCACCTTCATCAACGGCCTCTTCAGATTTCTCATCCTCATCCACAAAAACAACATCCAGTTTTGCTGCTGGGTCAAATTGCCGTCTTTTGAAGGCATACAGGCTAGATTCTAAAATTCTGTCCTTGCACACATTTATTTGGTTGCTTGTTGGACAGACACTCATGTTCACTTTGCTGGCCAATGTTTTTAGTATGATGTGGAGATCACTTCTGTAACATAAGAAAATGTAAATAATTATGTGTAATGTTATGGTAAATTATGGTAACATCAATCTATGTTTTCCTAATGTTAAAACAATTTAATGAAGACACAATCGGGCTGCATTAAACTCTAACATATCATTTTGACTTACACATCCAAAGGCAACTATTGTGGCTGTTGTGGAGACTGAGGTGGATCTTCTTGGTCTTCCAGGATAGTTATAGATTGCTCAGTAAATGGATATGCCGGTGTCTGGTCCTCAATGGTAATGACTTGTGGAGCCTGGTTAGAGTGTGGGGAGGGAGGCAGACCAGAGGCTGTGACCAGAGAAACCTCAGAAACATTTGATTGAACCTGAGTGGAGGGCTGGGACACAGGTGCCTGGCAGGAGAGCCAAGTTGATGGTGCTGGGGAACAGGGCATGGTTGACAGCACTTGGGCAGATGTTTGGGCAAGAGGAGCCTGGGCAGAGAGTAAGGATGGCAGTGCTGTGGTAGATGGCAGGGTCTGCGGCAACTGGATGCCACTGCATGGTATCTGGTCAAATACTCCATTATTCGCCTGCTCTGCAAATTTTTCCTGAAAAGCAAAATTATAAAACAAAAACACTGTCATTGAAATGAAGACTCTTAACTAAAACGAGACAAGGCGTATTCTGGTTTGACACTTTTATATAACTAATGACTTCATCTGAATATTCAAAGTTGAAATCCAAAGCACATAGAGAGTTGCTGATGTTGTTATGCCATGATCCATAAGTGAACCTGATGAGGTACTCTGAATTGGTGTGGACGATGTTGCTTCTTGAACACTGAATATTTCACTAGCCATTTCATCTTGTCCAACAAAGTCAAACAAAACCTAAAATAATAAGAGATTTGCAATTTCACTCACTTGAAATTAAATACATTCTCTAAATGAACACAATACCTGGATTGGATCAGACACATTGAATCTTCTCATCTTGATAAAGCCATTCGGATATTTGAAATTCAACAACAGTCCACTTGAAGGTTCTGCACATTCTGCCATTTGCTGAGGTCTTTCCTTAATTGCCTAAAACATGAGCACTAAATAAACCTTTAAATAATTAATCAAGCACTGCTATCCTAAGAATTTAAAAGATCTTACATTGTTTCGTCTGTCGTCCCAGGCCTTGTGACATTGATTTATCCTTTACTATTACAGTAATAAAAAAATTTATGAAGAATAACAGCAAGAAAAAATATCAGTAACAAAGTAAATTACCTTTTCTTGGTCTGCTAACAAAGACTCCATACTCCTGGTCTTTCTGGGAACGTAGAGCTCGCAAATCTACAAGTGTCTATTGTAAGTACAACACAGTGGTTATTATATTCTGTGTAACAAATGACAAGACATAAAAATGCTAACATTAATCGCAAGATGGATGACCTGCTCTTCCATCAAATGTTGGCTATTTGTTTTCTCAGCCACTGGACACATCTCCTCTACTCTTGTAGAAGAGGAGGGTTCTGGAAATGAAGTCCTGGACATTTATGAGGTTGATGAAGTTTCCTAGATTTAGGTAAGATATATTGAAATAATGGCACACATTACTCTGCATATATATAGAGCAATTTCACATGTACAAAACATTCATACCTGCAATGCATCTGCTCGGGGTACAATGTAGAGTCTGCTTTTGCCAACCTTTTCCTTCAGCTCCCTCACAGAATTCACTTGCAGTCTTTTTACCTTTCGTCCTTTGCCAGCCCTTGCCAGTTCAAAGCCAACCAAATTTAAGCTGATGCGTGGGTAGCTTTGGCAAATGAAGTTATTCAGTTCAGATAAGCTCCAATTCAGGTTAATTTTTAAGCTTCTGGTTTCTGTCCCCTCATGTACTGGGCTGCCTAAAAATTGATTGACAAAAGAATAACTGGTAACATAGTGACATAAAGAACCTTTATATTAGGAAATACAGAAGTGCATTTAATATCTTTATTTTAAAATATGCCTACCTAATCCATGGTGCCGAAGTCTTAGTACTGCAGAAGGAGAAGGCAGAACATCAATAGTAGGGCCATGAAGTAAGAAAATATTTGTTTTCCATACAGGGCTTGGCCGCCTCCCAATTGAACCTGGAACGAACACAACAAGACCACCACACCATTAATGCCCATGTACTAGCAATGTGCAATATGGCATAAAATTCATATTCCGATATCTATTGTGATGGGTGGTGTAACAATATATGTTTTAGGTATAAAACTTGCAACAGGAATGAAAAAAAAAGCATAGGGTGTCGTTTTGCAATTGTTTATTTTGAAAACTGCTATACCACAACACAATCTCAATCAAGAAAATGCCACTACTAGGTCCAGAGTTTTTTATATAAAAAACAATTTAAGTATTAGGCTTCTTTCTTGTAGTGCAAAACAGTGGGGAAAAAAATGAACAGCAACAGAACTAGGGGTTTAACGAGTATATAATTTTTAAACTCGACATTAACATAATAAACCCGAGTAGAACTCAAGTATTTGATGACGTCATAGATCTCAAGATACAAAAATAAATAAATAAATAAAACCAAAAAAAAAAGGTAATTATTTACAAAAAAAAGACCAACAAAACATTGGGAGTGTATATTATGCTCCTACCATTTATCATACTACAAATAAGTCACAGGAAAAACTAAACTAAACTAAAGTGCACACTGAAAACAAAACAAAACTCAAATTGAAAATCTTGCTGTCATTTCTTGAGTCTTAAGATTGTTCAAGAACACTGGTTTGTCCAGTCTCTGGTTTTAACAGAGACCGGTGGCATGAAACAATGTTGCCACCAATGCTAAATGCCCTTGCTGAAGGAGCACGCGTGGCTAGAATACAAAGGTATTTCTTGGCCAGTCTTGCCATTCTTGGAAAATTAGCCTGGTACCATACAAGTAAGTAGGAGACTGTTCCAAGATACAATATACATTTTATTAACACTAAGTTAAAAACCTATTCTAATGGAGGCAATAATGATTCTTAAATATTCAGCCAAGACCGAGGCTTTCCAGTGGTCAGTCAACTAAAAGATAAAAGGATGGTTCAAAATAACAAGAACAGAAATTCACCCACAAGCTATGATGCACGAGACACGAGTGGACCAGAACCTACACAAGACTGGACTGGCACCTTCAACCTGGAATATACAGTATATATGAAATTAACAAAAAATAAATATGAAAAATACTTAAGAATTACAAAATTACCATATTGCCTGCTATTTGCCATTTTTCCTCTCTCCTTTGAAAAGAGAGGATCTATGTTCTCATATCACAGAATGATAGAGGAATATTTTAAAGTATTAATTTTAACATATTTAATATGTTATAGCTCAATATTTTAAGACAAAAAACAGACATTAACTACCAAAAAATAGCAGCTACAATACCTTTTATCCAGTATTGTGTCATATTTTTCATTAGAACGGTATTTACCAGAAAGCCTACACTTATCTTTTCAGGAAGTGTAATTTTTTGTGTCCTGCTATCAGCTAGCTTCCATCATTTTATATTAGCAATAAAAAAATAATAAATACACAATGTGTTGGTGACTGACTGATATTTGTCAGGCTGAAGTGAACATGAACAAAAAATGTTAAGCCTAACAGCAAGCTCTACTATGCCAGAAGTGAGTACAATGCTATGGGCACCTTTCACCACAACAAATAGTTCACCCACTATACTACACTGTCCAATGCACTATAAAGGGGCACAAGTAGAATATTATCTACTGTTGTTCGCATGGATGTGTTATTGCCACACGAGAGAATGGGATGCAAGCAGACTGGTGCGTTACTTCACTGCTATCCAAAGTTACACAAAGCTGATTGTTTCACATGTGTTACTCGAAAGAACTGAACTGCTGCCATCCCTGTTTGTTACTTACTTACTGGGACCAAACTTAAACCAAACTGCCGACAACTTGTTGTGATTACAATGTGGTTGGTCGTGGATTCCCTGGTATTAACCCTCGAGTGCGTGTCAAAGCACCATCCTTCACCTGTGCCCTCTCTAAGCTGTGGAAACGCAGCTGGATGCATAGTGGCAGTGGCAATGGAGGGAACAATTTCCATCTCATTCCTGGCGCATTTGCTATACCAGACCCTGTCCTTGCAAACACGGAACAGAAGACGTTGGACCCTGAAGCTAGTTACCCTTGTGCTTTGGGGCCTGATGTGGGGAGTGGGTTCTGTACTGTATTGGACCAGTGTTTGTACAGCAGTACCAATTATTGTCTGGATGATGACTTATGCTGCCATTTTCAGAGGTAGTGATAAAACAACCCCTGATGCATCGGGAATGAGTGAACAGCCAACTCCAACCCGATCTCCTTGGCTCAGATCATTAGCCATCTGAAGAAACCAACACTGAAAGATGACCAACATTACTTAAATCCCTTTCCGCTACTGCTTAAGTATATAACCTGAAAATGAAAAGAAAAACAATTCTGGTTTTGGGCCTCCCTGCCACTCAAGGTTCCCAATGTTGGCTGATGGCCTGTATAGGCCCAGTAATGGTTGGGGGCCTGGGGAAGGTAGTGGAGTTCTAAAATGAAGAAAACAAAAATAATAATAATGATAAAGACTATTGTTTGAGGGAACACGAACTGTCATACCATTCTTGTCATTCTAAGAGCCTGATGTATCCTGTTGCTACTGCCATCTGAAGTTGTATGACGCCAGGTACCTAGGGCTGTTGGGTTGCCATGGTGGTGCCATCACTGCTGTTCTAACGTGGTTGCCGTGGCGGTAGTGAGTGGTATCCTTGTCCTATAGGCCTCATAACTTAACGGAGGTATCTGCAGTGGCATGTCTGGAGATGGAGCGAACCTGCAAAATCATCTGGACCTCGGCTTGGAATGCCCCATTCTATCTGCCTATAACAGGTACTCAGCCAATAAGTCTATATTATCCTGTAATAATGAAATTATGGGAGAACCCGGAAGATGCTACCAGGTTTGTGACCATACACCTGTTAACTGGGCAGACCATAGTCCATGGACCATCATTCAGTATCACGCTTGATTTGCTGGAAACCTTGCCACCTACTGTTTCAGTCTATCTGGGAACGAGTCTTGGAGTGACTCCTACCCAAATTTCTACTCCAGTAATGCCAACCGCTCATGCCTTGGGCAGTGATCCTAACACCCACCTCCCATTGGCGCCAACCCTGGCAGTGATGCTCAGACAGCCGGAAGCAGCACAGGTCGACTTGCCCGGCCTTGGTGGACCAGTGCACATGGAAGTGCAGCCTCAGGACACCCACACAGATGAAATGGTAGCCTCACCAAGGCAAAACCCATCGCTGGATGCCAATCATGAGGATGTCATGTCACTTCCTGTCATCACTTTGGAGCGCCCTGTTTTCCATTCTCTGGAGACCTATCTTGAGCCAAGAACTTGGTGGAGCCAAGTTGGTATTCCTCCTGACACACCAACCCCTGAGGGGCCCAATACCACCCCTGAGATACCCACATCAGAGCATCAACAAGAATTGGGGATAGGCCATGATGAACCTCAAGCCTCGTCAGAGTGGCGCATGCTTGAACCCATTACTACAGTTGGGACACCTGTGTCGGGCAATGATTTGACTAACTCGGCTCAGGACAAGGAGGACCTCACCGCTCATGTTTCACCCAGGCCAGGGGGGGGGACTGCATCTCCCTCTACAGTGACCGATCGAGGAATGGCCACCACCCAGCCAGATGAAGAAAGAATAAAGAACGTCAACTTCAGCAAGATATCTGTGCTGGATGCATAGGACATTGCTGATGACAACGAGGAAAGCCCTGAGTCCAGTGACACTGAGGACCCTGCGTCACAACACGAAGGGCCGATTGAGCTGAGCGACAAGGAAGACGTCTTGAGCTTGGATACATCTGAAGACGGCAGGCTACATGCTTGACAAGGGCAGATTCCGATTTCATGAAGGGGGTGTCGAGTAATGTCACATTTGATTAAATTGTCCCTTACCTCTATGCTGCACGTGTGACAGATTTATCCTATATTCTGTGATTAGAATGAAGTGAAAACTCTATGTTGTGATTACATTAGATTTATATTGTATTCTGTGATTAGAATGAAGTGAACACTGCATGTTGTGATTACATTAGATTCATACTGTATTCTGTGATTGGAAAAAGTAAGCATTGCATGTTGAAATCATGTTAGATTAAAAATATAGTCTGTGCTCAGAACAGTGGAAACTACATGTTGAGACTGAGATGGAGGGTAATGCATTACCTTATCTTGCTTAATCTATGAGTCTCCACCTGGAATGTATGTAAGAGCATTCCAGGACAGATAGGGAGTGCATTACCTTATCTTGATTTATGATTGTCCACTTAGAGGGAGCCTAAAAGTGTTCCAGGACAAAGAAGGGATCTGAGTAAACAGGCAAATGTTATTATTAAAATGAATACGAAGAAAAGTGTTGTAATAAAACTCATGTGCTAGTAACTGAGGGGCCTTGAGGCAAGATGATACTCTCGATACCATAAATGGGCATGGATTTAGAATGTTTTTCTCGTGTTCGGAGAAACACACAGCCCTAAAGTGTGGAGACCAATCAGAGCATGACACCAGAGAATGATACGATGGAAAAACTGGTCCTAACCTTTTTTCACTAAGTTATGGAAAAACACTGCTATTTTGTATAAAATTTTGCATTTGGACAATATGTTAGGGGTCGCTCACCATTTCTGTCTGAAGACCTTTGGATAATGGCAAGCAAATTCTCTCTTCCAGAGCCCTAGAAGGAAGCACCCTGGCCCCAAGAGCAGTCCTAATCCTGAGGGATCTGGTTTGGCGTCAGCTCAGGCTGAACAAGGGAGTACTCTTGAAAAGGAGTCTCCTTTTAAGCTGTCCAAATCCCCCCCGAGTGGCTCCTGGGGTAAAATCAATATTGTCCTGTCTCGTCAACACCATGGTCTATTCAGCACTTCCCCGTAGCTGTGTCTGGTTTTTATAGTTGGATTGCTGGTTAGACTAAGAAAGTATTATCCTGTTTCCAGCCCTCTTGAAAACTTATCACCTAAAGTGTGTGCTGTCAAGGTTGATTGTTAGAAATCTGGTTAGCTCATGGGACAGTCTCAGGGGCTTGTGGGGATTTAATATGCTTTGGGACTCCAAATGCATAACAGTTCATTCCAATAAGAGGAGGCTGCACTTTAGTGGACCACCTATGCTCTAGGATTCAAGATTTTCTAACACAGCTCATCGGAGCCAGGAGAGCCTTACTTTGGTGGACTACCCATATCCTGAACGTCCCATCTGACCTATAGGATATTTCCTGGAACCAGGCATGGACTCCTTATCATTGATCTTATTGAATAATTGAATGTAACCATTTATAGTGTGCTGATAACGTTATACCCCTGCAAATCATTAATTAAAGCAAAGCATAAAATTTAAAATTCTGGACTATCATTTCTACACTTTGTACTCATGGATTTGGAAAGCTTGGTTCAATTCTAACAAAAAAAGGAAGTTTTTAAAGGTTTCTCGGCTTTGATTAAGCAACACCCTGGAATCTTATGCCTAGATTCTAAAAAATACCAGATGGGTAACAATTGTAGTTCTACAACCGAAGGTGGGCAGCCGTGAATGCAAGTTTCCCCATTGGCAACGATCCAACCCCGACTGCTAGGTTGGGCGAGTCATGGGGTGAGATAAGGGTGTGACTTGCAAACGAAGGTCGTTAACAATCTGGGTGAGTCACCTTCAACACAGCCTTAAGCAGAACTAACCTAAGGTTACTCTGGGTAATATTCAAGTGCTAGATTAGTTCGATATACCCCTTGGAGGAGAGGCTGCAGTGGGGTTTAGCATAATCCTAGTGGTAAACCCTCTGGATAGATTGAGACTGCTTTACAACTTTCTTCATCCAAGTAATAATTGGCATGAGGCAGTTCTCTCTCTTGTCTTGGACCACCTCCTCCAGGTGTTTGTTTTTTTTGGTTTCTTGCTCACAAGTTTTGTCTTTCTCTGGATTGTCTTTAGCCACCATGCAAGAAATCCTGAGCTGCTTTGGCTGTCATAGTAATATTCCTAAGCACAGAACAGAATTTATGTCATTAGAAAATTGAAAGACCTCTTCAAAACCAGTTTGTTTACATTTTGAGGCATTTACCAGCATGTTTGTTATCAAAATGTACAAAGCAGACAACTCTTTATGTCAAGATGAGTTATTATAACTTACTTTGTACATATCCTTTTCTGGAAAGTGGATCTTTCAATGCAGGGAACAAGGTAATGATCCCCAGTGCATATTCGTCTTTAGTTTGACGCTGAGGGATTCTCCTGTGAATAATCAAAAAAAGGTTATCAATAAAATTCATCCAATCACAAATAACACTAGCAAAACAAAGAGCAAATCAGTTGGAAATTAATAACAACCTAATCTTTGTTAAACTGTGAAAGTATGACAGAAATGTAATTAAAAACTAGGGCTGTCCAAGTTAATGCCTTAATCGGGGAAAATATCTTGTTTCTTTAAAAAAAAGTTGTCTCTAAAAACAGCTAAATTGTCTCTCTCCCATCCTGTCCATGTCTCCTCCAACTCGGCTATGCTCATAGCCGCTATGAGCACCACTCACAGCTGAGTGGGAAACAAACATGAACACCCAAAAGAAAAATGATAAATGCAAAATCACTGTAGTGAACTAGGCTTCCGATCAAAAACCTGCCTCTGAAGACCTTCATGGGACAGGAACTGTTATTTCATTGATTTGAATCCAGAAATACAAATTAGCTCATCCAGAGACTTTCTAATTGTATCCTGAACTAATCAATTGAAAGAACACTCTTTTTATATTATCATTACTATTTTACAATGTCTTGATAATCAAAAGTGTGTTTAGTTCATACCATTTTTAAATGTTGAAGTGAACCACTCATTTTAAATCAACTGTGAAACAGTATTAATGATTTTTTAATCCTCATTCAAATTAGAAATCAAGTTAAATGTCTATTTTACAAAGTAATTATGCATTTTTGATCTTCTGTTTGAAATGAGAAGAGTGATGTCGGTCAAAAGTCGGAGACAGTCAAGAAACAAGTTACTGGAACGAGCTGTCGTGTTTTTAAACCTCTCAGACAGTAAATAAGAAAACTGGCACCTGTAAGTCTGTCATTTCTCCAAAATATTTTCTCGTCTGTAACTAACCGTTCTCAAAACATTCCGGCTGTTTTCTGACTTGTAATGACCCTCTGACGTCACTAAAACCACACCCATGTTGGTTCCTTCAACCAATCAAGACTTCCTAAAAGTGACCAGAAGCAGAACTCTTTAAAAGTCGACACTTCTTAGTGCCATTAGTTCCGTGAGTTGAGTTAGTTCTTCTGGTTCTGATGGAGTTCGGCTGGAGTTCCTCGGAGTTCTTCTGAGTTTTTCTCAGACTCAGTCTTCTGAGTCTAGTTGGGATTATGGAGCCTTCCACATCTGAGTGGAACCTCTGACGGACTCGCGGCTCGCTGTGTGTCCACCCGGGAGATGAGCGTGTTGTTGGGCGGAGTGCCGTTGCTGCTTCGGACGATTCTCAGCCATCCTAAGGAGATGCTGAAAGGTAGCGTTGAAATGGAACTCTGTACCGGAGCTGACCTATCTTCTGCAAAGGTAACAAGTCGCTTCACTACCTAGTGTCCCGGGGCTGAGCTGGGGTCGGATGAAGGGTGCCGTTCCTCGTCAACACACTTTCTTACTCCACATTTTCTCTCCATTTAAACTCCTTCATTTCCCATCTTTAAAACTCTTCTATCTTGCCAGTAATTAATCCAGATATCTTCAGAAATGTCTGTTGTTTTTATTAAGTAAAACGTGCCAAGTTTTATTAATCAGAGCCGATCAGTATAATCAAGTGTACAATGTTTTGATGTTAAATTTTGATTCTGTTAATAAATGACCACATTCATTTTGATGGGTCAAAGAAAATTAACGTCTCATGTCACTGATTAAACCATCGACAACACAGTACCTCTGTCACATATCTGTCAAGTAGCTCGAAAAATAGAGAACCCGTTATTAAAATATGACTGTAGTGGAGCTCGAAGCTAACCTAGCCTTTTAGCATACTACATCACCAAAGACACGATAAATGATCCAGTGTTCAGCATGTTACATTTGTCCTCCTTCAAAAAGGATTTACTTTGAACAGCAGTGTTACAGTTTGCTAAACAAAAATATTTGACAATGTCAGGAGGTTCTGCAGACTTTGTGGACTTTTGGTTTTAATTAGCTCCTAATGAGTTTTCCTCAAGAAAAACAAAACTTGTTATTATTATATGGGTCATATTCCTCTGTAAAGTCAGATCTTTTTTTGTTGTTTTTAGAGGTTTGCATCAAATACATGTGAAAACATCATAAAAATAAGGCTTATTCTAACAGAACTGTATAAGATGAGTTCTAGTTCTGTATTACACTCCCCATTCGTGCATTGCACTTTTTTGTTTCCTTGATATAATCCCACCTAACATCTGTTGCCTTTGTTCGTTTTTCTCCATGATGGGTAAAACTTGTGTATATGCATAAGTACTTCTGGCAAATTATTTAGAGAATGTAGTACCTTCATCATTTTTTTTTCTGTACATTAGTCAATAATATTTGTCATATTTGGTATTGCTCCAGCTGGACATGGGCATCAGTGACCCCCGTGACCCAAAACAGAAGAAGCGGGTAAAAGATAATGGATGGATGGATGGATAGATAGATGGATGGATGGTATTGCTCCAACTATAATAAACATATGTTTGCATAAAAAAAAAGAATATTGGTCTACCCCTTGACTTACCCTTCAGCCTCAACCATGTGTGCTGCAAGCATGTTAACCATCTGCTTTCTTCTACTATCACTTAGTGTCCCGGTTTCTTCATATTCTTTGAGTACAGCTGGCCCGCCAGGTTTTGTCTCCAGAATCTGCTTTACTAACTACACAGCATTAAGAGAGTGAGAGTGGTATTTATTTTTTGAACTTATATACTTTAAGATAAACAGGCTGACATTTTTTCCTATCAAGCATAATTATAAGAATGCCTGACTAATTAAAATATTAGGGGTGGTATGACTTTCCTGTCATAACCTCAGTAAGATTCAGTTTAGGTTATTTATACAGGACCAGTTATATCTTCTTAATCCTTAAAAACTTGTGGTTTAGTATACTAAGAAGAAATTTGTATCTTAATTTTTGAGTATGAATTTCAGTGGGCTGACTTTAAAATGAGTGACAAATAAAAACATCCAGTAACAATATTACCTCTTTGGCAGAAGAACTTCCAATAGCTTCTTTATCCAATCTGATTTGATTTTGCGGTCTTGACATTTCACAATCACTGCTGTCACTAGACGCAGACAGCATACTTCTGCTGGAAGAACACCGTGACGGGGATGGTGGTGTCTGTGATGTGCTTGCATCTAAGAAAACAAGCACACAGAATTAAAAGAGGCACCCAAAAGATAAAAACTTAGATGATATACATACTTTGTAGGAGCTATTTGTCTATTTTTTAAGTCTTTGAATTTAGCTTATTATTAGTTTATTTTCACGTTTGATTTAAACTAGTATTTTTTGTCAGGGTTTTCAAGGCAGATCAGGACAGAAGAACCCAGTTGCGCAGGCAGGACTCAGGAGGCAGACGTATAAAATAAAATACTTTTAATAATAATAATAATAATAATAAATCAAAAGGCTGACATGGCAGCAAAACTTACAACATGGACTCAAGAACAGGATCAGACAGGCAGGACAGGACAGGCAATACCCAACGACGAACCGACAATGACAGAACTGACAGACAGACTTTATATACACACAACCAGGACATGACACAGGTGACGATAATCAGACAATCAATACAGACACAAGGGAGAAAAGACAGGGGGAAGGCCCACTAGATGGTGCCATCCCTACATTTTTGTTTAATTACAATTGTTTAGAATAAATTTGTTAGTAATTTGTTTAGTTTATATATTTGTTTTTGATTGGGATGCAGGTACATTATAGGTATAAATATGTAGGCTTTATGGAGGTTTAGGGTGCATTCACACTAGCCCTGTTTAGTCCACTTTAATCAAACTCTAGCTCGTTTTCCTAGAAAGTCCGTCTCGTTTAGGGAGGTGTGAACGCGCCATCGAACTCTGTCACGGAACAAAAAGGCGTACTCTGGCCCGGGCTAAAACCTAGGTCTCGGTTTGGTAGAAGCGAACTCCAGCGCGGTTCGAGTACAGTGTGAATGCAAACAGACTGGACCTCGCTCCACAAGGTAAACAAACACGCATTGCTCTGACCTTATATGGAGCCGTCAGCTGCCTTGTGTGGAAAAACAATATTCTCCATGGTCTTCTGTCTCATCTTCTGCTCATGCTGTCAGTTTTTGAAAAATGACAAAATATAACTCCTAAAACTGCTAAAACTTGATGCCACTTTGTTTTTATTTTTATTTACAGAAGAAGAAGATGTGTCTTCAGAGGTTTTTGTGTCGTTTCTTTCAGTAGTTCTTGGTGCAGCGCCCCCTCAGGTGAGCGGGGGAACAGGTTGGTTCAACAGGTTGACTCGACTGCACAGTGCAGTGTGAATGCAAATGCACCAGCTCAAATGTAACAAAAGGTCATGAATATTGGTCCCGAACCGAACCGAGTCTACCGGACTATCTAGTGTGAAAACGACCTTAGAGACACGTGGGTGGTCATGTTTTCTTTAGCAGACAGAGGTGGAGTAATCATGTGAGCAGTCAAGCAGGATGTAGAACAGGTGTGCCAGCAAGGGATCCTGTGAAATGTTTGAAACTTTTTTGGCTGCCAACAAGAAATAAACCTACAGTACCATAAACTGGATTTGGACCTTTTCCTTTGTACTGCGTAAACCACAAACCCACGGAACAACAAGTGACTATTTGAGTTACATTTGCCTTCAGTTATATCATTTTTGTTTTGTTTTTGTTTTGCAAGGACAAATAGTCTCTACATAATTTATGGCTTTGGGTAAACGCTTGTAGAATTTTGTGTACATGTGTAAAGTGACAATGACATAGAACAGTCAAATGGCAAAGTTTTGTTTGTGTATATCAATTTAAATTCAAATGAAGTCTGTTTTTGTTAGGCAAAAGATAGTCGTTATTAATTTGTCCTAAAACAAGATAAAAGCAACAATGTCACATGCATTACATTGTGATACCATCTTCAGAATATTCCTTGATGACTAAACAAATCCCACCAACCATGGACAGTTCTGCGAACACAGAGTCATTCACTTCGGTGCCAGAGTCATCTTCCACTGTTATGCTGTCCGCATAGATGGAGAACTTCTCTCACTGCATTGAAGGAATAAATAAATAACTACAATGGCTATATAATACCACACACCAAATATGGATAGATATTTTACCTTCTGAAAGGAAAGTTTCAAAGTTGCCATCTTGCAATTTTATGTACTTCTTGCGATTATTATGCTGTACTTTGACAATCATAGTGTAACGATCATCACGAAGAATCTATGGGAAGAGAGACAACATTTTGCAACAGATATTGAGGTCCTTAATGCTTATTTTTAAGAAATGCTGTACAATATAAAAGTATGAATATGGACCTTCAACTGGCACTGAACTTAAAAATTATAGTAAATCGAAAACATTTTCTTATCCTGGTAAAGAAACACTGACAAAATAAAATCAACCAACAACAAAGTTATTTCACAGTTTACAGTTTAGTTTTGACACATAATAATGGCACATTTGTTAAGAGTCTGATTTGTGTACTCATGTTTTGTATTGAATGGACTGTATTTTGTTTAAAGAACAGTAATTTATTTTGTTCACAGTGTGGCGCAGTTAAGCTGCTCATTATTGAGCCACATCACCATACACCTGCTCTTAATGGTAAAAATAGTCTCAAACCGAGAATGTGGCTGGTACTTGGACTTGTTCAGTCATCCTGTGTGTCGCTTAAAATAAAGGAGGAAAAAAAATAAATGCCTTTGCTCGACTTTCTGCCTCAGGTTCAGTGCTGTTGAAGCTGCAATACTCAACAACATTATCAGATGCCTACTTTTATGTGATGTAAGATTACAACGTAGTCTCTGCAAAGTGTTTGAACATTGCGCAGCCATATGCTAATTAACAGCAAAGCTATAGTCTTTACTGACTTTGTTACAGCTAACTGCCACAAGTTAAACTCACAATTTTCAAACTAAAATCCCTGTAATAACCAGATATTCGAGTAAGATGATAAAAATTGTGACTGCACTAATTTCTGCTGGACTAGAATTAACAAAAAAATATTTTAATTAAATAAACAGCCATAGAACTGAATGGAGCAGGTGAAGCAGGTGTCAATTTCCGATTTTGAAAAAAAAAAAGTAGTACACAAGTTTAGTCAAGATTATAACGTAGCATTCTCTGAAAAGTGTTTGAACATAGCGCAGCCATATGTTAATTAATTGCGAAGATAGTCTTGACTTTTGTACAGCACCACAAGTTCACAATTTTCAAATTAAAATCCCTGTAATAACTGGACATTTGAGTAAGATAAAAAATATGACTCTGAAGTAGTTTCTGCTTGACTCGAATTAACAAAAAATATTTTCATTAAATAAACGGCCATTGAACTGAACAGAGCAGGTGTACGGACTATGTGTCAATTAACAATTTTGGGAAAAAAAAGTAGTAAAAAATGCATTAGGGTTTCATTCCATCCACCAAAAGCTTAAACAAAACTTAAAATATCGGTAAATTTCAACAACAATAATTACAAGTGACCGAAAAACCAATATTAAAAAGTTAGCTACTTACATACTACTCCACCTCCTGATCCAAGCGAGTGAAAGAAAATGGCGTCGGCGAGATTCTTCCAGAGCAAACTTGGTCAAGTACCTGGATGTTCAAGTTTTACACTCTGGGTGTTGAAAATCGTCAACTCTGACATGTAACACGCATAATATTATGGTATAACACGTGTGTTGAGTTATGTATGGTGAATTCAACACTAAAGTCTCAACACTACTCTGATATGTGCTAACACTGATATTTTAACACTGGCAAATTTGCTGTGCAGGTGTGATATGTTCATATTTATGTGTGTTAGTCAACAAGTAAGCAGCAGAGTTTTGTTCAAGCTGTAAACGGGAGATAGAAGAATGATTAATACCGACATATAAGCAGGACCAGAATAGCAACCCCAGCGGCCCCTGGGCACCAAAGCTTACCTCTCTAACCTAACACCAAAAATCAATTTTTTTTTTATTGGTCTTTAGTAATAATCTAATTTTCTGAGATACTGAATTTGGGGTTTTCATTAGTTTTCATAATCATCAACATTAAAATAAATAAACATTTGAAATATATCCGTCAGTGTGTAATAAATGAATATAATATACAAGTTTCACTTTTTGAATGGAATTACTGAAAAAAATCAACTTTTTCATGATATTCTAATTTTATGACCAGCACCTGTATTATCTGCACAATCACAACCGTTTAGTGGCCTCCTTACTTCACAGAAAGTATAATGGCTCTTACTTTTAGAAGTTTTTTTTGGGTATTTTTCTTTTTTGTAGGCAGGATACAAATTTATGAAACTCAGTGAGTGGAAACTCAGAGAGTCCGTTGGCCGTTTGTTTACAAAGTGAAATGAGCACAGAAACAGCGTTTTGAGTGGTTTCTTCTGGGTCCGTGTTCAAAACACTGTTTGCTGTAGCTTGGTCCAGTTGTTCGTGCAGCCGCGAACAGCAGGTACCTGAACCCCGGTAGGACATTTTAGTAAACTTCACGTTTAAACAAAAATGTTTGCTCTGATAAACTGAATACAAATAACTTACTAAAAAAAACGCGGTACTGATACTTCTAGTGTCAGACCGGAAGTTTCTTGTAGAAACGTTTCTACAGTAAAGGCAACAGAAATAAGGTGAGATATGTGAATTTTATGGGTTTTTGTG
The DNA here is from genome assembly GCF_014905685.2 of Nematolebias whitei. Taxonomy (NCBI): domain Eukaryota; kingdom Metazoa; phylum Chordata; class Actinopteri; order Cyprinodontiformes; family Rivulidae; genus Nematolebias; species Nematolebias whitei. The sequence continues at coordinate 5,624,658 of NC_056506.1, read as the reverse complement.
TTTTATTTTTAAAACTGGAAATTCACTGCCCCATCGCGACCATTATTGTGAGTAGCTTCACCATCCTCCCTCACAGTGCTGTATCACGGATGAGGGAAGTCAGAGTGCCCGCT
>NC_056506.1:5620048-5624445 GCF_014905685.2 Nematolebias whitei | reverse complement strand
ACATATCAGTGTAATCTAGAATCACCTCCTGTCCCGGTCGGTGCAGGAGAGGAAAAGAACCTCGTTCAGGTTTTACTGTAGGCCGAATGTTGTACTTTAAACAAACAGTACAGGTGTCAACATATGCTGTTACCATATTTTTTAGATGAGGGTGTCACCATTGTCGAAGATTTCTTAACATTGTCTGCATCCCACGTGTGCTAATCCATGTGCTTCCTGAAATACTGCCTGTTTTAAAGTCATAGGCAAGATCCACTTCTGATTCGGTCCTATCCATACTTTAAACTCCCCTTTTTTCTGACCTCCTCTGTTAAACCATAATGTCTTTTCCTCTGCTACATTCTTCTCATCCCATCGATTCACTTTCTGACATTCCTCTTCCACTGTCACCATCTGTACTCTTGGCTGCTCTGTCAGCTTGCCTGTTTCCTTCCGCTGTGTCTGATTGTGTAACATCATGACCTTTACACCTCACAACCGCCACTTTTGCTGGCCACATCAAACTGTCAGCTAAATCCTTAATGAGTTATAACTGTACATGAACTACACCATAAGCCTACACCGACTGCCTGAATTTCAGCTTTTTGAGCTGACTGATGACCTTCTAGCTGCCCTGAGCTCAGTACCTCGTACTCATCACCATTCTGCTGTACCACAGCAAATCCTGATCTCAAAAACCCATCCTCAAACCTGAAGCAGCAACCATCTGCCATGTTTATGCCTTCATGCAGGAACAATAAATTCGGTTCTGATAGGATCACACTTGCGTACATCAACACCTGTCTACCACCCCCCTTTTTCTGAAACAGAACACCATTAACAGTGTTTTCTGCTTCAGAAACATCAAGAAAAAAACGGGGGGGGAGCAGTCAGGCAGAGCCAAATCAGCTGCTCTGGACAAGAGTTGCTTCAGTTTAATAAACACATGCTCTGCATCTGTGTTCCACACAAGTGTTGCTTTCAGGTTTCTGTTACCTTGATCTTTTACCATCTGTCTGAGTGGAGTGGTGAGTTCACTATATTCAGGTATATAGTGTCTGCTTGTACCATCTGTTTTAAAATGAGTCAATGTGAGTGATCATTATCAAAGCCAGCTGCAGTTTTTGATCACAACCCCCAAAGTGCCTAGATGACCCTCACAGACCAAATGTGGGGTTGACACCTCCATCAGGCTGCAGTTGATGTTAGTGACCCTGGATAGAGTGACCACCAGTTCTTCTTTCAGCCTTTCAGACTCAGCACTGTCTGTCTGGAGACCAGTTCAGCTTTGTGCAGCAGTTCATATCTTAGCATACAGCAAGACTTGACTTTGTTCTCGCTGTGTACGAACTCCAAGACCCCCTCTGGACAGTTAGTTCAGTTTGCTCTTGGACTGTTAGATCTTTGAAAAGTCACGTTACTTGGCTGAAAAGTTCTTTGTTGTTGTGTCAGTTGTGTTCGACTGACAACTTATTTGAACCGTCCCATTGGTCAGTTTCACAGACCCAACGTCAGCGCCCACCTGAACACATTTGTATCTGATCCGGCCCCCGGCACTCAAGAGTCCTGATCAAAACTCAGATGGATGTTGTATGCAGTTAAATGCTACCTTCTATGTTTTGTGGACCTAATTAAACTCATCTTCCCACTGCAGAGAAGAAAAAATTCACAAGGGGTTTTGTTTTACCTGGGATGGGTGACTCCCCCCTCAGCTGCGAAGGGGTGTCAGTAACCTCCCCCACCTGGGACCTTCCATCTGGTATGTGATATATGGGGTACATTCCTGTTGGGGGATGTGCTGACTGATTGTCGCTTGGGTTATAAGGATGGGGAACTGAACTACCCACTTCCTCACTCTTTTCTTTCATTTATAACCTCCCTCATTAACTTTCTGTATCTACTTTCCTACAAGGCGTTTGCCTCCCTCTTTCTTGTCAACTTATCCTCATCTCTCAAGCATTCTTTAATTTTTTCCCACAATTTCAACTTGCTCCTTTACTGGTTTAAAACTTTCCTGCTCACACTTTTGTAACCTGAGACGCTGCTGCCCCTCAGTGTCCATTCTCTCAGGAAATCCAAACACACAGCACACACCTCTTTTTTATTGTCACTGGAAAATTCTGGAACTTTTTTTCTTCTTTTTTTCTACACATTCATACTGTGGTCTTATATTTGACAAAGACACAAACACAAAATAAACAAACAAGATACTGACCACTTATTTCAACATTCACGCAAGTCACAGACGCCAGAAATATTCACAATGGTCACCCTTAAAAATGTTGTTGTTGTTGTTTTTTTTAAAACAAAATGTGTTGACTTCCCTTTTAATATCCTAGAAGACAGCAATATTTGTGAACCGGTGACTTCTCTACTCCTGGGTCATAAGTTATTTTATTCAATAAATCTAATTATTAGTTCTGATTTTATTTTAATCTATTCGGTGCGTGCGTCGTATTTAATTAATTACTGTCCCACCCAGCCTCGCGAACGCCCACCTACGGTCAATTGTGAGCGAACTTTAATTGATACTGTTTTAAAAGTTGACTGCCAGTCCAACAAGCTTACAGTAAACTTAGTCTAATGGAGTTACAGAGTTGAACAGCGGAACCATTGTCCTAGAACTTTCACTCCTCCCCCGGGAAGTCCGTCGACTCCTGGTAGGCAGACTAACGCGCAGTTTTATCTCTGAGGCTGGTTTTATTTATCTTACTTTTATCTTATTCTTACAGTCGACGTAAACTTCTCTATTTAAAACTATTTATTTTGGGAGTCAAACACACTGAGCAAAAATTTGCCTATTTTAAGCCCAATTTACAGATTTCGTAATAATAAACAGGCTCTGCTTACCTCATTTATTCATAGCGCGCGCAGATTCAGTGTGCAGGACTCAGTAGGTAACTTATTTCTCACATCTCGGTGGGACCTCCAAATTGTTGTGTTTTTCATCTCACTTCTCCACCCGAGTCTGTTACCGTTTCAAACCTGCAGGAGTCAGTCAAAGACACACACTTAAATTCAAGAGACACGCACCTTCTAGTTTATGAATATTTAATTAGCAAAGAAAGTCAGAAGTCATAAAGTAGTCAAATCATAAAGTAGTCACAAATTCACAAGCATAAACAGTGGATTAGTTAAATGCAGTCATTATTTTAACATATTATTAATTGGATGCATCCCTTTAAACTCTACAATACAACCTTGTTTAAGGAGGAATCTGAAAACGTCCGTCACACTGCTCCATTTTGCTGACTGCTCACTGCTGGCTGCTGGCTGCGTCACTCTCCGTCTGCTAACTCTCTCAAGGAGAAACTCTGCACATCCTTTGTTCTGTGAAAAAGGGCGTTCCTTTTCACAGCAAAACTAACTTTTCAGCGCGCGTTAAGCCTGCTGTTGGGATTGGCCAGTTTCAATCCAATCAGAAGTGATTTACATCGTGTTACATTATGTAAACAGGAACAGACTTCAATCTGTGGGAGCCTCTTCAAAGTAAAACAGGAAGTGGGTCAATTTCAAAATAAAATAAGAATTGGAATGTTAAATTCAACAAAGAACACAATCTTTATTTCACAACAATTCCCCCTTTCGACCTCATCTAGAAAAGAGGTCGACATCAAACGGAAGAATATGCTGAAACAACAGGTAAATTTTCAAAACCTGTCGCAATCTGATCTGCTAATTTGTGCTCACAGGAACTCCCCTAGGGATTCCTATGGCATCAATATATGTAGTAGAGCCCACAGTGGGGTCAAAATTATGCGTTGAACGTCTCTTCCTACTGGGAGAGATGTAGGTGTCATTTAAAACTTCCAAACGAGGGCCAATCAAGGTTAACGATGCAGCTAAGCGTACTAATACACACAATCCCACAGTATCCTGAAGGATATGTGTTAATAAACGTCTACCACCACAATAATAATACAAATCAGCGCGAGCCACCTTACCCACACCTCCAGGCTGCTCACACTCTGGTAAACCGGGAATGATGCAGAAATATTCAAAAGAGAAAATGAGTGACAACACGATGGATGACAAAACACCTATCCCTATCACCACGTGCTTTGGTGGCCACCACATTTTGATCTTAAAACAGAAACTGTACTCAATAAATGAAGAAGTCTCGCACAGCGACTTCCTCAGCAGACAGCCAGGCAAGCAGTTCCTTTAACACAAAATGAATACAAAATAACACTCTGTTAATATACTGCTCATAATTGATTATAGATATTTCTTTTTAACGTTACAAACTGAATATACTTATCACTTTCAAGCTAAGTAAATAAATGGATGCGCTCTAAATCAAGACTGCAATTAAAAGATAAGAGAAAAATGGTTAGTACACATGTCATACAATATTGTTACAATCACAAGTACTCAGGGCATACCCTGGGGTGCTCAGAGACCGTTCCTCCTATGTC
>NC_056506.1:5597696-5619948 GCF_014905685.2 Nematolebias whitei | reverse complement strand
ATATATATATATATATATATATATATATATATATATAGCATGAAGCAACATGTCAAAACTTTTTATTTTACATATTCAAGGGAGTGGGTAGAAGTATAAACTTATCAAAATTCCCACTCCTTAACCACTTACATAATCTTACATTCATTACATGTATAATCCAATACATACAGTATAACAAATAAACCCATATTTATCCATCAATATAGTATATATTTAAGTTAACTATAGTAGATGTACAATTATTATTCCTTTAACTTCACCAAAAACAAAAGTATCAATAACAAAAAAAACAAAAAAAAAACACGAACAACAATAAATGAATAATATTATTATAAATTATATCCAGCAATAATCATATGTTTATATGATAATTTGAACAGTTTTATGTTTGAATAATATTTAAGTTCAATATTCAAATTATTCCACAGTTTGACTCCACTTACTGATACACAAAAGTTTTTTCTAGTAGTTCTGAATTAGCATATTTTAAACTGTGATTCCCCCCATAACATATACATTTGCTCCTTAATTTTAAACAGGTTTTGAATGTTTTCTGGTAATTGTTTATTTTTTGCTTTGTAAAGAATTAGAGCTGTCTGTAGTTTCACTATGTCAATGAACTTTAATAATTTAGATTTTACAAATAGTATATTAGTGCTTTCTAAATATCCCACCTTATGGATTATTCTTATTGCTCTTTTTTGTAGTATTGTTAATGCCCGTAGTGTAGTTTTGTAATTATTGCCCCAGATTTCTGCACAATAGCTTAAATAAGGTAAGATTAGTGAACAGTAGAGTACATGTAATGCTTTTTGTTCTATGACCAACTTGGCTTTGTTTAAGAGGGCGATAATTCTTGAGACTTTACTTTGAACATAAATTTCTTGGTGTCATTATTGATGATAAACTCAACTGGAAACTACACATAAAATGTTTTCATGAACTCTTTCAATTTTCACGCCATCTATTTGTATTTGAATTTCTGTATGTGATTGACAGTTCCCAAATAACATTGGCCATGACCTAGAAAAGATGATGAGTATCAGATTTGAGGTAATGTAGGTTTTAAAATTGGCCTTTAGCTTGAAAAAAGAGAAGAAGAAAAGGAAAGTAGCAGTATTTTTGTGAGCAAACTCCACACCCTTGGTATTGCAGGGGTGTCAAACTCATTTCCACCGAAGGGCCACATCAGAATAAATGGTTGCCCTCAAAGGGCCAGATATAAATGTAAAAGAGACAGAGAGGAAGTCGAGAGAGAGTTGAGGAAGTGTGAAAAAATGTTGGTATCCTGGCAGGGAATAAAGCATAGTCTGGTGCAGAAAAAACAGGATGTGACCTCCAGCTCACTTACATCAACACTGCCACCTCCTTATCTGAGTGGTGAGGGGCCCACTCAGGAGGCGGGCCCATTACCAGACAAACGGACAGCCCCTAAGGGGCTGTACCCAATCATGAAATCCTAGATGGAAGCTTATTGGTGCAGCCAGCTGCCAGAGAATGTACACTACCACCCCCTCACAACCCACTCTGGATGGGGACAGAACTTAAAATTGCCTCTATACCAAGAGGAGATATCGACTCAGAAAAAAGACAGAAAACCCTCAGCTCCACCTCCTCCTCTGTGTCAGGGGAGGAGGTGGAGAACAAGGAAGATAGGAGGAGGGACGAGTTGGATGATCATGCACAGTTATTTCAAGAAGTGGAAAAATCACTGCATGAGACTGAGGAACAGATGACCAGAATTAGATTAAAGCTTGAACAGGCAGGGAAGCAAAAGCAGAATAAAATGAGTACAGAAGAGACTGGAGTTAACATCTCTCTGGTTGCCGAGGGAAAGGTCATGGAGAGAGGATAAAAAGGAGGTTTTCTGACAGAAGAAGAGCTTCTAGGAGCATGCGAGGACTTGATAGCAGATTATGAGAGAAGAAAGAGAAGTTTGTGCGGAGTACTGTGAGAAGACACACCCCATGACACTCTAGTCAAGACAGGCGCAGGGAAACTACCCCTTGCTGCAGTCAGCAGGAAGGACACTGAAATATTTACCTTTTTCCTTGGGAAATAGAGACGCGTTGGTTGATAAGCTTCCTATTATCTCGGCAGGAGGAAGCTTATGGTTATCTGAGCTGGATGGACTCATGAGAGGAATGACTTTGGCACTAGAAGATTTTAGGGCAATTTTAGGACATTGTGTCACCCCTATGGTGGGACATGAGTTGGAACGAGCCGCCCGCACTGACACTCAGCCAAACCACACTCCTTTAGCAGTGGTAATTACACAATTAGCCAGACAAATTAAGCAACAGTTCCCTTTGTCTACTCCGGCAGCAACACCAAAATTTGAATGAGACCCTAAGGTCCACCCGAAAGATTACATCACTCAAGCAGTAGAGATTTGGATGAGACACACAACAGTTAATCCAAAAGGTGAACCGTCTAATCTGACTGAATTGTACAGAGAAGCAGTTTTGAAGGGAGTACCTGATGAAGTGTCAGAGCTGATGGTGAAAAATCCTGATCTCCCAGGGTGCGAGCATGCTAAGTGGGAAAAACATTTACTACATCATTTGCAGGCAGCACAGGACAAGTTAAAAAAAGAAAAAAAGATGAAAGAGCTGACCTAGAAAATCAGCTCCTCAAGTTACAGCTTCAGGAAGCACGGTAGAAGGTATCAAAGAACAAGGATAAATCTGAGAAAATGATGTTAGCTGCGGGAACAGGGAATGTTTCACAACTTACACACAACAATGTTGCACCTGTGACTAATCAGTATCCTGGAGGAGTTGTCTCCTCTCCATATCCCAATCCCTCTTTTCCCTTCCCGTCTTTTCCATTTGCGCGCAGGTCTGGTGGGACTGGACGTGGAGGAGGTTGGCGTGCTGGTGGTCGTGCACGGGGAGGCATGACGCATGGACGAGGGGGCCGGGGTGCACCCGGTCAAAGGAACCCACAAGACGAAATCTGTTACAACTGTGTGGGGACCCAGCCATTGGGCCAGACAGTGCAGAGCCCCACCCATGCAGGGGAGTAAAGGCGGAGGGTCACAATGTATGATTCCACACAATCCTGCTAACATACCGCCTCCTGCCAGTGGCCAGTACCTGCAGTGGGAAGAAGATGTGTACCAACGATATTGACACACCCCTGAGACCCGGTCAGGTAACATGACTTCTGCAGACCCCATGTTATCTGCCAGAGTGGGAGGTCAACCTATTAACTTTCTAGTGGACACAGGAGCCACATATTCGACTATAAACAGCACCCCCATCAACAGTTTAACATCAAAAACCGTGTCTTTGACAGGGTTCTCAGGGAAAGAGCAGAGTCTGCACTTAACAAAACCCATGACTTTTAACCTAGGGGCCAAGACGGACAATATTTGTTACACCCTGTCACTCCAGAGTACGCAGACATCTATTGGGGCCGGTTGACACATGAACAGTCAAGCTGTCTCCTGAAAACATTCCAGACCTGGAAGCCCTGGCTCATCAGTCTGCGTGCCTATGTTTCTCCTGCTGACCCGCCTCACGTCACCCTCTTCTATGACTGGGAACACACAGACTGGTACCAAGAAGCCTTCTCATCTGACCTTGAGGGTAAGACTTGGCAAATTAAAATTGAAAATATTTATGTAGCTCCTGAGGGAGTATCAGCGGCAGTAACACTGACCACTGAACAGCTTAGCTGGTATCAAATGAGCGATGAAGCTGTCCCCCACTTATCTCTCTCTATAAATCCTGAGTGCCGAGCCAAGGAGCTAGGAGGGATGGTTAACCGCTTTCTAGCTTCCACAGATTGGACGCGCACCACAGCACCAGGTCTGTATTATTCAAAATCATGTGACACATACAGAATATAGTTTGAAAGTTCTGAACAGATCGACCTTGAACACAACCTGCTGACTCGCCAACATGGGAGAGAATGGACAGATTACCACACTGCTGAGGACATGCTGGCTTCACTTCCTGACTCTCTCTGGGCACAGTCTCCAAATGATGTTGGACACGTCTCTTGTGCTCCTATCACCTTTAAGGTAAACACAAACACCCCAGTCTGAGTACCACAATATCCCCACAAGCCTCAAGCTGAGGAGGGAATAGCCAACACTATTGCAGGTCTAATACAGGCTGGGGTTTTAGAACCCTCAACTTCTGACTGGAATACACCCATCTTACCAGTAGAAAAGAGAGGGACAGGAAAATATTGCATGGCCCATGATTTAAAAGCCATAAATGCTATATTGTCCACTCCAACAGTGCCTGTTCCTAATCCTTATTTATCCATCTCAGCCTTGGAACCTTCTCAACAATGGTACACCTGTATTGACTTGGCTAACGTGTTCTTTTGTCTCCCTCTAGAGGACAGCTGTCGTGACCTGTTTTCAGTCACCTACAAAGGCAGACAGTGGAGATACACGAGACTTCCACAGGGATTCTCTCTCTCTCCAGGCATTTTTAACCAGGTACTGAAGGACGTTTTACAAACCTGTCCACTTCTCGGCAACACCACACTGATCTAGTATGTGGACGACTTGCTGTTGGCCGCTCTCACTGCTGATCTCTGCGTGGAAGCTACACGACTTGTCCTACAGCACTTACACGGCTCTGGTTTTAAGTTTAGTAAAACTAAATTGCAGATTGGTAGAAAACAGGTTTCTTTCCTGGGCCATGTAATCTCCGCAGGAACCACTAGCATGTCTTCAGCACATAAGCAGAGCATCCTGACACATCCAAAACCACTACGGGTGAAGGACATGTTATCTTTCCTTGGACTCACCGGTTATAGTCGTAGCTACTTGCCAGAATACACAGACCTGACTCAACCCTTGCGCCATCTGGTCAAGGAACAAGGTATGAGAAATTTGAATAGTCCACAAACCTGGACAAAAGAAGCAGAAGACACCTTTACTCATCTAAAACAACACATGGCATCGGCAGCTGAATTAACCTTACCCGATTACAGCTGTCCTTTCTTCCTGGATGTCTCTGTAACAAAACACGCAATAAATGGGGTTTTGTTTCAGAGAAAAGGGGGAGAGAGGAAAGTATTACAGTACCTCTCACTTATGATGGACAACATGGAAAAAAGACATCCTCCATGTACACAACATGCAGCCGGGATAGCGAAACTGATTCAAAAAACAGCACACATAGTTATGAGCCACACCCTGCAGGTGCTGACAACACAGCGTGGTTGCCTATGTGAACTCACAGTGTTTTACGATGACAGCTCTTAGACAAACCAGACTATCGAAAATCTTAGAAGCCCCCAACATAACGTTCTCACATGAGGGAATAAATATGGCAGATTGTGTTACAGAAGGTGAGCCTCACCGATGTGAAGAGCTTTTGGTCAACCTGGAGAAAGTGAGGCCAGATCTAGAAGCATCCCCACTTTGGGGAATATAGGTAAGACACTTATTCACAGACGGGTGTTGTTACAGACATCCAACAGAGAAGGCCTGAAAGCAGGTTATGCAATAGTGGAAAAAACAGATACAGGCTATGAAGTGATTAAAGCAGAACAGCTAGAAGGTGCACCATCTGCACAGAGAGCAGAGGTCAGAGCAGTGGTAGAAGTACTGAAACTAGCAGAGAATCAGAAAGTGAATGTTTACACGGATTCCGCCTATGCAGTAGGAGCAGTCCATGTGGAACTTTGTCAATGGATTAGAGCAGGTTTTTTGACAGCAGGAGGAAAAACCATTAAACACGAAGCAGACATGAAAGAGTTAGCAGAGGCCCTTCTGCTGCCCTTGAGAGTGGCAGTAATGAAATGCAAAGGACATGACAACAGTGACTCCTACACAGCTCAGGGAAATCAAGCAGCTGACAACGCAACAAAAGCCACAGTAGGATACTCTCCCTTGATGATGACAGTCGCAGCAGAGGAAGAGATAAAATACAAACTTACACTTGAACAGGTTACTGAACTTAAAAAGGGGGCGGCACCAGAAGAAAAAGAACATGTGGAGACTAAGGGGGGCGACTGAGAAGGAACAGTGATTGATGCACAGACTTGGTTTGCTAGATCATTGGTGTGTAAATAGGAGATTTTAAGTTATGACGCTCTTAATAACCAAATTATTTATCTTTCTTCCTTTGAATGTGTACAGGACGGATCTCTTAGGGGGACGCCCCTAGACCCAGAAGAACAATGAAAATGTAGTGGATCTGTGTTCTTAAATACATTTGATTTGACATGACTAAACTGGACTGGACTGATAAATTAATTGGGTTCTCGTGTATAGAGTGTTTTTAACCACATTTTTACGATAGTCATGTATTGTGAAACTTTTGTTTTTATTTTACCTAAACAGATCTCTGGAGGAGCTATGGCTGAGCTGAATAACTGATTTTGAATTCCTTTTATTTTTCCAGCTCCATTTATCAGCAAACTAAATGTTTAATACTGTATTGTGCTGTTTTGAGGACAGGGTGATCAATGAAAATATATTTTCTGCTCACACATTTACTAAATTCTTTCCCACAGGCAGGAGGAAATAAGACAACTAAAATCTATCATCTTAACTAAAATTAACATCACTCATGCCAAATATTCACCACTAAACTTTGAAACCTTAACTCTTCTGATTACTCATCTTCACTGCATGTGGTAATCACATATTACTGTGTTTTCTTGAGAAAAATAACTTTGCTTCTTTCAGGAAGATCCAGAGTAAGGACTCTGGAGAAATCCATCATATCCTTTTTGAGGTTCAGGTTTGTAAAAGTGAAAAAAAAAAAAAAAAAGGGATGAAAGTTTGAATGGAATGTGTTTTATGTTGTTCTATAAAACCATTATAGTGTAGAAGTAATAATGAATTTTTTTATATTGACAAACCCCTTTTAGTGGTAGAGATAGAAAATACTGTCACATGCCTTAGAGGGCTGAAATTGTGCTATGTTTGGAGATATATGTTGTACTTCCATCCCCAACAATACAGCTTCTGACGGGTCAGTGACCAGGGCACTGGAGGGATTGAGGACGCTGAGTAAGACCAAGCACGAATACTCAGGTGTACTGGTCGTATATGGTTGCTGCTGTGTGCCCTGTGCGAGATCACTCGTGGTGCATTGTATCACCTCGACCATCGAGAAAGGGAGCGGGGATAGACCTTCTGGATATCAGATGTTGTCAACCAGCGATCCTTCAAGCCACACGGAATTCGAGCTCTCCATGGTGGCATAACCTGAGAACTGCTGACACTGGCTTCATAACCTGTCTCCTATCATGTTTTACACCATTTTTCTTTACTTTAAGTTGATTCTTATACATATTATAATTACATGTGTTACTTTGCTTCCCCTGCTCCCAAATTACTGTTGAGTATGGGTTTGGATATTTTATCATACTGCTAGCTATAGGAAACTTAGATAAATGCATGTGGCCACATCTTAACTTTTACTGAAACTCTCTCTCTCTCTTTCAGTCTGTGACAACGCAACGGAACGATGCCTCTATGAGATGGACCTTAATTGTCCAACCAATTCGTAGTCATTGTTAAAGACGCAGGCCAACAAGTTGTGGTCCTTTTAAAATACAGGCATCCACTATGCGCTTTGTAACCATCTGACAGAGAATTACATTTTTAGACATTGTATTGCGTTTTTCACTAAGTTGTGCTATATTTATCTTATTAATGGCTCATTTGATTGCTATTGTTATATCATTTAGACAGCAATTTTGTTAAACTTATGACACAGGGTAAGGATGATTGTGAGAGTGCACTGGAACGCCATCTTGGTCATCGTCACAAGGGTCGTGAGGCGTTGTGCTGTTTTTACCCAGCACCACTATACCGTTACCCTGGGGATTTTTCTGGCACAAGTTCTGGACACTCGTCAGGGACAGATGTGTGTAGCCAAAGAGGTGGTCCCCTTGGAGGGACCAAAAGGGGGAAATGTTGTATAATGTCATCTTTTTTGCTATGCTCTGACATGAAATATTTCTGTGTATGGTAAAAAACTGCAAAATCATGATGTACGTCATAGAAGTTCATGATGTGCGTAACTCCTTGTACAAAAGAACTAGAGACTGTTGCTATCTTGCCGGAACAGACCACATTCAGCTGGGGCAGTGGGAGAAAAAACAAGACCATGCCAGACCACGCCCAGTAGCACCAACTGACTCAGAACAACATCATGATAAGGACATTCCAATGTAACTGATAACGCTATATAAGAACGAAGCAAAGACATTTCGTAACTTAGACGTGTTAGATGGATGTAAGGTGCATGTGAGACGTCTCCCTTTCCAGCGCTGTGAAGGTAAAATAAATCTTTGTCTGAATTCAGAACCACTTCTCAGGCTGTGTTTTTGACTCTGTCTTCTTTCCACTGAACAATCTCAAGTTGAGGCAGTTTTTGAGCTAAGTGTTTGAAGGTTGGTTCTCAATGTTTGATTAAGACCTCAACAACTGTAACCAATAGTGTTAATTTTAGGATATGCTGTCCATTTATATTTACAATTAGGACAGTTATTTTTTGTAAAATTAACACTTTTAGGAATGTAAAAAGTAACACTCTCAGTGTTAATATTAAACACCACAGAAATGTTGTTTTTATCACTAATGGGTTTAATAACTTTGACTCTTTTAAAAGTGTTAATTTACCATTGGAGTAGTGGTTACCATATAAACACTACAAGAGTGTTGATTTTAACGCTGATAGTGTTAAATCTGCACTTTGTTGTGGAATAATATTTTGTTCCTTTTGAATCTGACTCCCATTTCTTATTTTATTTTGAAATTGACCCACTTCCTGTTTTACTTTGAAGAGGTTCTCACAGATTGATTCCATTTCCTGTTTATATAATGTAACACGATGTAAACCACTTCTGATTGGATTGGATTCTGACCAATTAGATCGCAGACAGACTCAAAGCGCGCTGAAAAGTTAGTTTTTCTGTGTGAAGGAACGCCCTGTTTTTTCTGAGACAAAGAGAAGTGAAGAGTCCTGTCTTGGTGTGTGTGTGTGAGAGAGAGACGCAGCCAGCCAGGAGCAGTTTGGAGCAGAAAGACAATGCAGGTTGTATTGTAAAGATTAAGAGATGCATCCAGATTTTAATATGTTAAAATAACGACTGCATTTAACTAACCCACTGTTTATACTTGTGAATCTGTGACAACTTTTTTATTTCTGAGTTACTTTACTTATTAAATATTCATAAACTGAAGGTGCGTGTGTAGTATCTGATGTGCAATGATTTGACTTCCTGCAGGATTGAAGCGGTAACTACAGAACTCGGGTGGAGAAAGAACATAAAACACAACAACTTTCAAATTTGCTGTGTGTCCTTTCATCTTTGCACTGTCTCCCGGTTCAGTTTAGGATACTGTTCAAGCTGCTGCTGTTTGTTTTTAAAGCTTTCAATGGCCTTGCATCACCCTATATTTCAGAACTTTTGAAAGTTCACCAGCTCAGCAGAGCTTTATGGTCTGCTGGTCAAAATCTGCTGGAGGTCTGTTACAGGCCCAACAGCCTGGAATACTATTCCCCATGAGCTGCGTGCCATCTCTGATCTGGTTCGGCTCAAACCAAACTGAAAACCTATTTATTTAAAAGGGCATTTAATGTTTAACTTTTAGTATTTTAGTATTTAGCGTTTTTTTTGTTGTTTTTTTTTATCTCGTTTACCTTTTTTATTGTGGCTGTGTTTTTAATTTGCACTGATTTATTGTGCTTTTTTTAAAATTGTGATTTATTGTCCCTGTTTTTATTTGTTTTCTCTTGTAAAGCACTTTGGTCAATGCAAGGCATTGTTGGGAGGTGCTATAGAAATAAAGTTTATTATCTGTCGCAGTTTACAGAGCATTATACGTATTTAGACTGACTTATTTGAAGTAAACATGAATTTATTCAAGAACACATACAATTTCCTTTGTCTAAATAAAAGCCTTCAAATTTAATTTAGACTCATGCTTTATGTGTTTAGGATGAGTTTGTTGGGTTTTCTCCGAGTACTCCGCTTTCTTCCCACAGACCAATTTTTTTTTCTTCAGTTATCATTTATTTATACAGGTAGTCTCATTGAGTCAGAAGAACTCAGTTTCATGAGAGACCTGTTTTTGGGAGCAGATGGTGGGGGTTAAGGGCAGTGGTGTAATCTATGTGATAAGCAAGTATACGGCGTATAACCACTTAAAATGCGTGGAAATTTCCATATAACTACTTAAAAGTACATGATGATGGGTTATGGCAGCCACGTGAGAAGACGCACGGAACTTCGCTCTGCCGCTGGCTGCACTAATAAGGGGGAAATAACTGCTGCCCACGAAGGATTTATGTGAAGAAAAGGACATTTCGATATATAATGCCTAACTCGACTAAACAACACAAAGGGAGAAGTGAGGCATCCAAACAAACGAAGCTGTTCGACCACGACCTCCGTGGAGAAGCTCGCAAAGCTAACAAAAACATGGCTGCGCAAGAAGAAAAGAGCTTGTCAGAAAACAGTAAGTCCAATCAAATTCTGACTGCGCTCGAATCGTTAAAAAGTGAGTTCTCCTCGAAACTTGATGGGCTGATGGTGACACTTCAGGATATGAAACAGGAGATGAAAGACTATAATGAGCGTATGTCGCGAGCTGAGGACCATATTTCCTCCGCAGAAGATGAAGTGGCTAGCTTGCATGCTAGCGTGAGCACCTTGCAGGCTAAAAATAAATCGATGGAGAATAAACTCATGGACTTGGAAACAAGGTCTCGCCAGAATAATTTAAGGCTAGTCAATTTGCCAGAAGGTGCTGAGGGCCCAGACGTGTGTGCTTTTTTGGAAAGGTGGATACCCGAGGCGTTGAGGAGTGAGACGCTACAGCCCTCTCTGAGCCTGGAAGGAGCCCACAGATTGGGCCCGAGAGCGGACAACGCTTCCCGACCGAGAACCTTGATAATGAAGTTCCTCAACTACCGAGAAAAGCAAGCCGTTGTTTGAGCTGCACGAGGGAAAAATGAAAATTTCTACAAGGAGCAACGGGTCCGATTTTACCCTGATTTGGCTTCCGAGCTCCACCAGCTGAGGAAAAAGTTTGATCCGATCCGGGAGGAGCTGCGTAAACTGAATATCCGCAATGGGGTAACTTACCCTGCAACGCTTCTGGTGACTTATGAGAACAAGACACGGGCATTTAAAACACCCGAGGAAACAAGTGAATTTCTGAAGAAAATCAAAGAGAGCTCGAGACATACAGAGCACTAAGTAATGCCTCAGACGGTATGTAAAGTATGGTACGCAAATAACTGAACTCCTATTTGACATTTTACAGTTCGAGTGCTCAGGCAGTTTGCAAATAATCTTTCTTTTTTCTGCACTGCAGTGAATTTATTTCGGTATGTGATATATTTATGTTCTCAAATATATTGCTTATCTAAGTTTCTATATTATGTAACAATAATCATTTAAGGGTGAAGATATCCTTAAAATGCTATTGAATACTAGTGGGCAGGGGTCCAAATGTTGCTTAGCAGCGACGGAGCAGTTCTGCAGGGTAAGCTAAGCGTGGTTTTGCTGATCCTCACTGTGTGTGGATTGGTGCTGGGCGATAACGGGAGACATAATGGATGTGGGCGGGACTTTCCCAGGATGGGGAAGGGACTTCGTAGGGGGGGGAAAGGTTTGCGTTCTTTAGGCTGGATGTATGTTCTAACATCCGGTTTTGTTGTGCCTCACATTTCTACAATATTAAGCAACCCACTACTTTTATTAATATATACCTCAAACCGTAAAATGTAATTTTATTTCATGGGACTTCAACGCCTCCAAAATGTCAAACAAGTTATGAATAGATTGAAAGAAAAGGAGTCTAAAATTGTATTTCTTCAGGAAACGCATCTTCTGGATGAGGATAACTTAAAAGTGAGGAGGAGGTGGAGAGGCAATATATATATATATATATACAGCACCGTTCACATCTCATTCTAGAGGGGTTATGACTTTAATACATGAATCAATACCAATGCAAATTAAAAACATTATTAAAGACAAAAAAGGAAGGTATCTAATACTCCAGGGCTCCCTACTGTCGGAAAATCTAATTCTAACTAATATATATGGTCCTAATGTGGATGACAGTAATTTTTACAAAGATTTATATCTCATCCTCTCAACGCTTAAAGGATCACACATAATGGGGGAGGGGGACTTTAATTGTACATTAAATCCAAGATTAGACAGATCAACTGGAATAGATCAATCTCATAACAATTGTAGAGCTGCCATTCATAGAATGATGAAAGAGCTGAAGTTGTTGGATGTATGGAGAGAGAAAAATCCAATTAGCAATACATACTCCTGTTATTCAAGCTCTTTCAAAACCCACTCCAGAATCGACTTCTTCCTAATCTCTGCAGAGTTGCAGTTTAGAATTCAGGACTGCTCCTATGATAATATTGTAATTTCAGATCACGCTCCATGTTGCTTGGTTTATAAAGATGACCAATTAAAGAGAGACCCACCGAGATGGCAGTTCCAGCACAAGTGGTTACAAGATGAAAACTTTGTGTCATATTTAGGGAAACAAATTGACGAATTCTTTCAATTTAATACTACAGAAACAACAGCATGTACAAAATGGGAAGCATTTAAAGCTTTCCTCAGAGGACATATTATTAGTTACACAGGATATAAGACAAAACAATCTGAAAAAACTAGAATACAGTTGGAAGAGAAAATAAAGGTAACCCAAGCTAAAGTAAATAAAGGGAATAACCAGCATTTAGAAAAGGAATTATTGATTCTGAGAGCAGAATATGACAAACACTCAGCTTCAAGAGCAGCGTCAAGCCTTTTGCGACTCAGGCAATCATTTTATGAACAGGGCAATAAAGCAGGCAAGTTATTGGCATGGCAAATAAAACAACTAGAAACTAAACAACCGATTACATCTATTATATCAAATGGACAAACTTTGCATGATCCTCAAGAAATTAATGCAGCCTTTAAAAATTACTATGAGGAATTGTATAAAGCACAAATAAGCATAAAATCAGAAAACATAAATCAGTTTTTGAAAAATTTAAATATACCTAAAATCTCAGACGAAGACAAGGACAACTTGGATTTAGAAATTCCGAAAGAAGAATTAGGGCAAGCCATTAACAATATGAAATCAGGGAAAAGAGCAGGACCAGATGGTCTTCCAATAGACTTATACAAAACCTTTAAAGACAAACTTTTGATCCCAATATTTGATATGTTTCAAGAAATTTTCTACTCCAATTATCTTCCTCCCTCAATGAATGCTGCCATGATTATTCTTTTGCCAAAGGCAGGCAGATCTCCAAACAAATGTGAGAACTATAGGCCCATTAGTTAACTAAATTCAGATATAAAATAATCTCCAAATTGCTAGCGCGTCGTTTGCAAAGGGTCCTACCAAAAACAATTGACCGTGATCAAAACAGATTCATTGCGGGAAGGCAAGGTTTCCACAATGTGAGGCGAGTCTTAAACATAATCCATTATAATAGAGGAACCGCAGACTCTGCCCTTCTATCACTAGATGCCGAAAAGGCGTTCGATAGAGTTCATTGGGAATATCTTTTTCGAGCTATGGAAAAATTTGACTGTGGAAACAACTTTATAAAATGGGTGAAATTATTATACAATAATCCCTCAGCTGAAATAATAACTAACATAAATATTTCTAAATCGATAAAGATCAATAGAGGATGTAGACAAGGATGCCCACTGTCGCCTCTACTGTTCACTCTGGCAATAGAACCCTTTGCTATTGCAATACGTTCACACCCCCATCTTAGTGGAATCACTGTTGGACCTACAGAACACAGAATAGCCTTATTCGCAGATGATGTGATATTGTTCATATCAAAATTAAGTCGATCAATACAATTTATCTTGGAAATAATTGAAGTATTTAGTGGAGTTTCTGGATACAAAATAAATAAAACCAAATCTTCAATTATGTTATTAAATGCAAAGGAAAGAATTAGCACAACTTCAGGCATGTTACAGTTTAAAATGGTTAATGACTAAATATTTAGGGATATACATTTCTTCAGATCTAGAACAGATAGCTGAGACCAATTACAATCTCATAGTAAATGAAGTAGATAATTTACTTGAAAGGTGGATGCCTTTACCAATGTCGATGATTGGAAGAATAAATATAATAAAAATGAATATGTTACCTAAGCTCCTGTACATATTTCAGAACGTTGCTCTTCCGCCTCCCCCTGAATTCTTTTCACAAATAAAGAGGAAAATGCTACGTTTTTTATGGAACAATAAAAAAGCTAGACTCCGTCGGTCCCTAGTATACCTCCCTTACGACCATGGAGGCTTGAAGTGCCTGAACTTTCATTGGTATTACTATGCTGTGCAGTTGAGGTCTATGATGTTTTACTACAGCGATCAGTCCCCACATTGGGCTGACATGGAGACTCAAGATTTAAAATTAACTCTCCCTTCATATTTATATTCAAATTCAATAGCAAAGCTCTTGAAATGCACTAAAAATCAATTTCTTAAAAACATGTTAAGAGTATGGAGAGATGTAAAAAAAATATTTAATGAACCATATTGTTTGTCTCTGTACAGTCCAGTGTGGGGTAATCAACTTTTTGTACCTGGTAGAGCTGATCTGACTTTTAAAGCATGGAGCGATAAAGGGCTCCAAATGATTCGGGATTTATATGCACCGGATTCAGACATACTAATGAGCTTTCAAGATCTGCAACAGAAATTCCACTTAAATAAGAAACACTTTTTAAAATATCTCCAACTCAGAAACTTCATAAGAACGAGTCAAAATAACGAGCTGACTAAACGAGCCAAGTCAACTTTAGAAAAAATGTTAACACAAGACAGTTTAAAGAAAGGTATCATGTCACAATTCTATCAATCACTGATGCTGCATATACCTGAAGGTTCTCATGACAGACTCGAAGCTTGGAAGGAAGATTTACTGCTAGAATTATCTGAGGAAGAGTGGCAGAGGGCATGCAAGCGAGCCCACACCAGCTCCATTAACACATCTCTTAAAATGATCCAATTCAAATGGTTAATGCGGATTTACATAACACCGGTGGATCTGAATAGGTATAATGGGGAGATACCTGATATATGTCCAAAATGTACAGAGGATAGAGGAACTCTAGTTCATTGTATGTGGTATTGTAGAAAAATTGTACCATTTTGGAGGGAGGTGAAAGATGCGACCGAGAAAATTATTTCCAAACAAATAATTCTGGATCCAAAGCTGTTTTTGCTTGGACTGTACCCTGAAAAACATGTATACACTAAAAATGAAAGAACGTTTATAAATTTGAGTCTGCTCAATGCAAAAAGATGTACAGCATTGTTTTGGAAGAAGACTCACGGACCGACTGCAAACCAGTGGCTGCAGCAGATGCTGTCTGCCCTCCCTCTGGAGAGGATTACATATGTATTAAGGGGCAAACAAGATCTATTTGAGAGCATATGGAAACCCTTCATTAGGTATGCCAAGGATCTGTGTATCTCGGAGGACGGCATAAGTGACTGAATAACATGTTGTCTACAGTTCCTAAAGACAACTTTACTAGAGGATATGGACTACTGAATTCAACATCCTAACAATTGACAATATATAGATTGTACAAGGGGTCGCTTTGGAACTAGAACTGTGAGAGGCATTTTGTTGTTGGTCTGTCTGTATTTATTTTGACTTGAACAAGACTATTACTATCACTTTGTTAAATGTTCTATGTCTAAACTGTTAAAATGTTAATAAAGATATTCTGGAAAAAAAAAAAAGTACATGATGATACGTCACTGGGCATGCTTCCATAATAGTCTGTATGCAGCACATGAAATGAGTGCAGAGGAAGGAACCCTCCCCATCCCTTGTCAAAACAGACCTTTGTTACGTGATTTGTGTAGCGACAACGGAAGTATACGACGAGGTAAAAAAAAAATCAACCAACGAAATCACAAACAAACTCTCATTCCAGCCAATCAACGTCTTCTAGAGTGTCGGCGCCAACGTTTGAAGGAGCCAAGTAACTACATGCAGCCTCCTTGGCTTCTATCGTTTTCCAAGCTTTATACTGCATATTTCATTGCATACCGAGGAAAAATATTTGGCGTTGTGGATTTATCACTGAAGTTTACAATCATACCATGTCAAACAAAGGCAGTAAGTAATCCCAATCCTACGAATTGTAGCCGTTTTTATCATGCTTACTATTAGCAAGTAGTTTGGTTGTGACTGAGTGTTGTGTTTTTTTCTTGTTTCAATTAAAGTTGATTGAAGCAAAGGCTCCACGATCAAATAATAAGCATTCAGACTCTTTCAAGGCTATTTTTTCCAGATAAATTTGTATGTGTTAGCTTTTAGTTGGTTTGAAATCCCCACATTTTTATAGTAATTATCACATTTGATCCTAATTTAAAGAGGGCTACTGCATTTTACATAATTGTAGCTGGAAAACCTTATCAGGTTTTTCTCTTTTTTTTTCTTGCTACTCTACGGTGAAACCAGACGTGTTTTCCCTCTCTGCCCCCCCACCCGCTTCCCTGCTGCGCTCTTTTGTCCTGTGAACCCTTAAAAAGCCTCTTTTTTTCCTGCATACCTCTTAATTGGAAGGATCAGCTGGTCTCTCAACAAAATCGATCAACTTCTCCCGACAGGAGTCAGGGTAAGGAGGACACTCTGAACTCTAGAGGAAAAATTGGATTCATGATGACGACTAGATTCTACTGTTTGGGTTGGTGGAATCTGGTTGTCTACAAATTCGTGTGGAGGTGTTGAAGCTTGACAGTGCTCGGACTGAATGTGGAGCTGTGACAGGGATTTGGAGCAGCTGTATCAGGACTGTGATCTCCCTGGCAGCACTCATGAATGGTGGGAATAATCCTGGAGAAGCTGTGAGCTCGACTTTTGGAGTAAAGGATCAATTCAGCTGTTTTGGAGTTTCCATCAGAGAATATGTACCAGCGAGACTTTAAAGGCAGAAACTACAATTACGAGTTCTGCCTGACCCAAACTGTGGCCTTGATGCCGGACTTATCTCAACTCCTCCTGGAATGTTTGGAAAACAACAAAGATGCTTTGACTGTTTCTTCACCCCTCCCTTCCCCAAGGCCGTGGACATGTAACAGAACCTCAACTGAGCTGAAGATGAACGTCACCTCTTATCTGGACAATGGCTGGGGGTGGGGGGGGGGGGGGCTCTGGACTATGCTATGACTTTACCTTAAAAATTCAATGTTTTCACCGCCTATATGTAAATGTATAACGTCTGTTTATGTTGCTTTGCTGTGGAAGGTTTTTTGATGCCTCAAATTGTGCCCCATCTAGGACACGGTGTGAGAGATCTTTTTTTTATACCGTCTCTCCTTATGTTTTCTTTCCTTTTCTTATCTAAGCAAAATAGTATTCTGAATAAGAATAAGAAGGTCGCGCTGATTATTTTAGCCACAGCTTCGTGCACTCCGCCCATCTTCGGACGACTGTACGTACATATTCGCGTTGTATCTCGGTGCAATGCCAATAAAGTTTACTCTGATTCTGATTCAGGTTTTCTGTCAACGTTTATAGTCACTAAGTCTAAAAAAAACGTATTTGGCTGATTATTATATTATTTAGTTTCATTTTCTGCAAACTGCCTTTTCTGTTATTGATCTTTTCATTTTTCTGTAACTAAAATCCAAAGTTTGTATTTATTTCAAATGTTTGTCTTTGTATGTATTATAATTCTTTGACCTTGTTACTGTGTATTTTGTTCTGTTATCTAGAAATTTCTTGATAACAGAACAAAATAAACAGTAACAAGGTCAAAGAATTATAATGTAAATGTAATTTTTGCTCTTAATAATGCAAATTATTTGCAGTCAAGCTTGGTAAATGAAATCAGGTTGATTTTTGCTAAAATAAACTTAAGCCAAATATGATTTTTTGTTTCCTTTTCTTCAGATGACTGTCTCAAATGAATACGAGCTTAACCAGGGACCAGAGAATGGGATTTCTGCTGTCAAGTTCAGTCCGACCAATTCCCAATACCTCCTGGTATCCTTTTGGGACTGCACTGTTCGTCTTTATGATGTTGAGAGAAACACCATGCGGATGAAGTACAAGCACACAGCTCCAGTTCTTAACTGAGCTTTATATGTACCAGGTAGGTCCAGAGGACCAGATTTAACTTTTTTAGATTTTTCTACCTGGATTATTGAGCATGCATCAGGATGTACCAGGTAGGTTGCAAATGTTTGTTTAGGTGTCCAGTTGCCACACAGTAATTTAAGTTTTATTTATGCAGATAATGTCACATTTTATTTGCAGGATCCAACACATTCCTGGAGTGGAGGTTTAGATGCACAGTTAAAGACTCATGATTTAAACACAGACCAAGGTATGTCTCTCATCTACTCAGATAACTAATTTTGTTATTGAGGGTGTCTGATTCTGTGGCTGTGATCACCTCCACCAGAGGAATTCTTCTTGGCGCAACTGCAAAGTTCAGTCCCCCTGGCAATGATCTCTGTCTCCGGCTGGGTGAGTTGTCTGTTGGACAAATTCTTCATCCACTAGTCTGTTTCCCTGGCATGTGACTGTCTACCAATGTGTTGTCTCCCTGCTCACACGAGATACTTGAATATGTCTTCCTTTGATACTGTTTTATAAATTCTATAACATGTTTTTAACACAAAGTCAACTGTTGTATAAAGTTTGTGGTACATTTATTCAAACATAAGCATCAGAGACATTTTGAAATGTTCACTATGCTTAAAAAATCTAAATAAATTGATGATTATTCTTATCAGGCCCGGAGTGGCCAATCGGGAGGGTCTGGAAATTTCCCGGTGGGCCGGTCTGATTAGTGGGCTGCAGGGCTGGCCCTCCCTGTATTTTTATTTTTTAGAACTTTTTATTAAAAACATATAAACACAGAACACGCTGCCACTGCTCCTGGGCCGCCCTGCCTCCTCCGCAGGCAGTGTTGACAGGTGAGAAATGTAGGATTATCGTACTATAGACATAAAATTATCGTATTTTGAGGGAAATTATCGTACACCCTTCATAACCAAAATAACAAATCTATTGATAAACTATAGTAGTGATTGGTCTGCTTCCAAACCGGCTCTGCTTCTTCTTCTTTTCTTTTTTTCTTTTCCTCACACATGGGGCAGGCGCAGCGGACTATTCAGCCAATCATGGCCATTGTTCTGAGGCAAACGCATACACGTCACTCGTAGGTAATGTTGTGTTTTTCACCTTATTTCTCCACCCGAGTCTGAAGTTACCTTTTCAATCCTGCAGGAGTCAGTCAAGATATGCACATCAGATACGACAAACGCACCTTCAAGTTTATGAATATTTAATAAGTAAAGAAACTCAGAAGTCAATAAAGTAGTCACAGATTCACAAGCATAAAATAGTGGATTAGTTAAATGCAGTCGTTATTTTAACATATTAAAAACTGGATGCATCCATTTTAAACTGTACAATACAACCTTGAAGTTGTCTTTCTGTGCTCCAAACTGGCTGCTGCTGCATCTCCTCACTTCTCCTCCGTCTGCTCACTCCCTCGAGGAGAAACTACACGTTTCCTTTGTTTAAAGAAAAAAGGGCGTTCCTTACACAGCAAAACTAACTTTTCAGCGCGTTCTGAGTCTGCTGTCAGGATTGGCCAGTTTTCAATCCAATCAGAAGTGGTTTACATCGTGTTACATTATGTAAACAGGAAATGAAATCAATCTGTGGGAGCCTCTTCAAAGTAAAACAGGAAGTGGGTCAATTTCAGAATAAAATAAGAATTGGGAGTCAGATTCAAAAAGGAACAAAATATTATTCCACAACAATTCCCCCTTTCGACCTCATCTAAAGAGGTCGACATCAAGTGGAAGAATATGCTTCTCTGCGCCTGCGTGGTTGCATCTCAAACTCAGAAAGTTCATAACCTCTGCGCATTAGGAGCTGACGAGCTATCTCAGGGTCACGCCTCTCTAAAGTGGAAGTGATAAGACGTACTGACAGAGATCTCAGGCAGGGAATACAACAACATCCACATGTGATTAAAATATCTGCAAATACTGCAATGGACAACAACATAGACACAATCATCTGCTTCCAGGGGCCAAACACTTTGAAGAGCCATTCATCAAGAGGATTATCTACACCAGAGTGAGATTTCATCTCATTAGACAACGTTCTCAAACCTTCAAGTGCACGGGTCACTTTTCCATCAGGGGCAGTGTTATTAGGAATGAAACTACAACATAGGTCACCAAACATGCTACACACACCTCCTTTCTCTGCTAACAGCATATCAAGAGCCATTCTGTTCTGCACAGCCATCAGAGAAGTCGGAGCTAGTTGCTCCGCTAAGCCCTCAACAGCGTCTCTGGTAAGGTTGGACAGACGCATGACATTGTAATGTATGTAATTTATTCGGTCAACATTTTTATTTGGTGTAATTGGGAAATATGCTGAAACAACAGGTACATTTTCAAAACCTGTCGCAATCTGATCTACTAATTTGTGCTCATCAGGAACTCCTCGAGGGATTCCTATGGCATCAATATAAGTAGTAGAGCCCACAGTGGGGTCAAAATTATGCGTTGAACGTCTCTTCCTACTGGGAGAGATGGAGGTGTCATTTAAAACTTCCAAACGAGGGCCAATCAAGGTTAACGATGCAGCTAAGCGTACTAATGCACACAATCCGACAGAATCCTGAGGGATATGTGTTAGTAAACGTCTACCACCACAATAATAATACAGGTCAGCTCGAGCCACCTTACCCACACGGGTGTTGTCAGAGACATTTTGTTGCGTGATATTACACCATTCATTCTGAATTTGTCCTAAGGCAACTCTTTTATTTGCAGTTGAGGTGTAATTAAAACAGTAATAGTCAAATCGTTCTACCGGAGCAAACAAGCCTAATTTGGTTATATTAGAAATAATTGGGAATAGCTGATCTAATGTAGTGCAATTCTTAGTATATTTTCTCATAGTCAAACTTAACATGCAATGAAATCCCCAAGCGTCCTCTAGGTGTAATGGAGCTGGCTGGGTGTACAAATTTGGTCGAGCTGCAGCACAAGCTACACATTCAGACAAAGAAGCCTGTCTAGCAGCCTCAGCGAGCCAAGCTGACCAAATGTTAGAGTCAGTATAGCCAGTGGACATAGCAATCACATCCACAGGGGTTAAGCTGGTATAGTCAACACTATCAATTCGCATAGGCATTGGGAGCGATGACTCCTGGGTCGGAGGAGGAGTAGGGTCTTGGGCTGGCAACTCTGTAAGAGCAAGTTGTAACACCCGGAAAGGGTCCTTGCCAGTGACATCCGCGGCTACAAGCACATAAATGGGTTCCGTCACCAAGGTGTAGATCATCTCACGCTTTCTGCTGGTTAACTTATTCCAAGTTCGAACATACTCAAAGGACAATAACAAGTGTCTGTTATTTTTTGCCAAGGTGGCATGTGCCCTCCACCAATCTCTGTAATTAGTCAGATGTCCAGACATATCAGGTTTCCATGATCCCGAATACAACGTGACATAATTCCACTTAGGACACCAGAAACATTTGGATGGATTGGGACATGGACAAATATAAAAGGCTGCATTCGCAATACGGTAATCCGTACAATAAAACATGTCACAGATTGGCAGGCTTAGGGTAGTGGTGGTGTCTTTGGGATACTCTACTTTCAGCACCGGAAGGCCATACGCATCTTTCATGACTGTGTGTGGTGTCACACTCCTTCTCACCCTGCCTGTTTCACCAGTCTGCTCACACTCTAGTAAACCGGAATGATACAGAAATATTCAAAAGAGAAAATGAGTGACAACACGATGGATGACAAAACACCTATCCCTATCACCACGTGCTTTGGTGACCACCGCATTTTGATCTTAAAACAGAAACTGTACTTAATAAATGAAGATGTCTCGCACAGCGACTTCCTCAGCAGACAGCCAGACAAGCAGTTCCTATAACACAAAATGAATACAAAATAACACTCTGTTAATATACTGCTTATAATTGATTATAGGTATTTCTTTTTAACGTTACAAACTGAATGTACTTATCACTTTCAAGCTAAGTAAATAAATGGATGCACTCTAAATCAAGGCTGCAATTAAAAGATAAGAGAAAAATGGTTAGTACACATGTCATACAATATTGTTACAATCACAAATACTCAGGGCATACCCTGGGGTGCTCAGAGACCGTTCCTCCTATGTCTCTGAGTTTTCTTCATGAAGTGTGAGACTCTAAGATGTCGTGTTTTTGTC
>NC_056506.1:5594042-5597596 GCF_014905685.2 Nematolebias whitei | reverse complement strand
TTCCAACATATCAGTGTAATCTAGAATCACCTCCTGTCCCGGTCGGTTCAGGAGAGGAAAAGAACCTCGTTCAGGTTTTACTGTAGGCCGAATGTTGTACTTTAAACAAACAGTACAGGTGTCAACATATGCTGTTACCATATTCTTTAGATGAGGGTGCCACCATTGTCGAAGATTTCTTAACATTTGTCTGCATCCCACGTGTGCTAATCCATGTGCTTCCTGAAATACTGCCTGTTTTAAAGTCATAGGCAATATCCACTTCTGATTCGGTCCTATCCATACTTTAAACTCCCCTTTTTTCTGACCTCCTCTGTTAAACCATAATGTCTTTTCCTCTGGGGAGGCTGTAGTCTGAGCCTCTGCTACAGTTTTCTCATCCCACTGATTCACTTTCTGGCATTCCTCTTCCACTGTCACCATCTGGACTCTTGGCAAATAGCCAGCAGCTATCTTCGCTGCTCTGTCAGCTTGCCTGTTTCCTTCCGCTGTGTCTGATTGTGTAACATCATGACCTTTGCACTTCACAACCGCCACTTTTGCTGGCCACATCAAACTGTCAGCTAAATCCTTTATGAGTTCCTCATGTTTAATTGGTTTGTTACCTGCTGTTCGAAAACCTGCTCTTTTCCACTGTGGTAATTGTACATGAATTACACCATACGCATATGCTGAGTCTGTGTACACTGTAACCTCTTTTCCTTTGCTCATTTTCAAAGCCTCAACGACTGCCTGAATTTCAGCTTTTTGAGCTGACTGATGACCTTCTAGCTGCCCTGAGCTCAGTACCTCGTACTCAACACCATTCTGCTGTACCACAGCAAATCCTGATCTCAAAGACCCATCCTCAAACCTGAAGCAGCAACCATCTGTGTAAAGTACATTTGAATGTGGTATGAGTTCAGTCTGTAAATCAGGTCTAATGCGTTCTTCCATGTACACTTTTTGCACACAATCATGTGCTTGTGTTGTTTGCATACCATCTGCCATGTTTATGCCTTCATGCAGGAACAATAAATTCGGTTCTGATAGGATGTTGCTCATGCGTCTTTGCTTTAAGGATGTCATTGTTGTAGTGAACCTGATGACCTGATGATCTGACCCTTATCTGACCCTGATGACCTCAAATCTACCAGATGGACAGAGACTGTTATTTTCATTGATCTGAATAAGTCTGAGCCATCTGATGACTTTCTTTCTTTTCTACTGTGTTTTCTTGAGAAAAATAACTTTGCTTCTTTCAGGAAGATCCAGAGTAAGGACTCTGGAGAAATCCATCATATCCTTTTTGAGGTTCAGGTTTGTAAAAGTGAAAAAAAAAAAAAAAAAAGGGATGAAAGTTTGAATGGAATGTGTTTTATGTTGTTCTATAAAACCATTATAGTGTAGAAGTAATAATGAATTTTTTTATATTGACAAACCCCTTTTAGTGGTAGAGATAGAAAATACTGTCACATGCCTTAGAGGGCTGAAATTGTGCTATGTTTGGAGATATATGTTGTACTTCCATCCCCAACAATACAGCTTCTGACGGGTCAGTGATCAGGGCACTGGAGGGATTGAGGACGCTGAGTAAGACCAAGCACGAATACTCAGGTGTACTGGTCGTATATGGTTGCTGCTGTGTGCCCTGTGCGAGATCACTCGTGGTGCATTGTATCACCTCGACCATCGAGAAAGGGAGCGGGGATAGACCTTCTGGATATCAGATGTTGTCAACCAGCGATCCTTCAAGCCACACGGAATTCGAGCTCTCCATGGTGGCATAACCTGAGAACTGCTGACACTGGCTTCATAACCTGTCTCCTATCATGTTTTACACCATTTTTCTTTACTTTAAGTTGATTCTTATACATATTATAATTACATGTGTTACTTTGCTTCCCCTGCTCCCAAATTACTGTTGAGTATGGGTTTGGATATTTTATCATACTGCTAGCTATAGGAAACTTAGATAAATGCATGTGGCCACATCTTAACTTTTACTGAAACTCTCTCTCTCTCTTTCAGTCTGTGACAACGCAACGGAACGATGCCTCTATGAGATGGACCTTAATTGTCCAACCAATTCGTAGTCATTGTTAAAGACGCAGGCCAACAAGTTGTGGTCCTTTTAAAATACAGGCATCCACTATGCGCTTTGTAACCATCTGACAGAGAATTACATTTTTAGACATTGTATTGCGTTTTTCACTAAGTTGTGCTATATTTATCTTATTAATGGCTCATTTGATTGCTATTGTTATATCATTTAGACAGCAATTTTGTTAAACTTATGACACAGGGTAAGGATGATTGTGAGAGTGCACTGGAACGCCATCTTGGTCATCGTCACAAGGGTCGTGAGGCGTTGTGCTGTTTTTACCCAGCACCACTATACCGTTACCCTGGGGATTTTTCTGGCACAAGTTCTGGACACTCGTCAGGGACAGATGTGTGTAGCCAAAGAGGTGGTCCCCTTGGAGGGACCAAAAGGGGGAAATGTTGTATAATGTCATCTTTTTTGCTATGCTCTGACATGAAATATTTCTGTGTATGGTAAAAAACTGCAAAATCATGATGTACGTCATAGAAGTTCATGATGTGCGTAACTCCTTGTACAAAAGAACTAGAGACTGTTGCTATCTTGCCGGAACAGACCACATTCAGCTGGGGCAGTGGGAGAAAAAACAAGACCATGCCAGACCACGCCCAGTAGCACCAACTGACTCAGAACAACATCATGATAAGGACATTCCAATGTAACTGATAACGCTATATAAGAACGAAGCAAAGACATTTCGTAACTTAGACGTGTTAGATGGATGTAAGGTGCATGTGAGACGTCTCCCTTTCCAGCGCTGTGAAGGTAAAATAAATCTTTGTCTGAATTCAGAACCACTTCTCAGGCTGTGTTTTTGACTCTGTCTTCTTTCCACTGAACAATCTCAAGTTGAGGCAGTTTTTGAGCTAAGTGTTTGAAGGTTGGTTCTCAATGTTTGATTAAGACCTCAACAACTGTAACCAATAGTGTTAATTTTAGGATATGCTGTCCATTTATATTTACAATTAGGACAGTTATTTTTTGTAAAATTAACACTTTTAGGAATGTAAAAAGTAACACTCTCAGTGTTAATATTAAACACCACAGAAATGTTGTTTTTATCACTAATGGGTTTAATAACTTTGACTCTTTTAAAAGTGTTAATTTACCATTGGAGTAGTGGTTACCATATAAACACTACAAGAGTGTTGATTTTAACGCTGATAGTGTTAAATCTGCACTTTGTTGTGGAATAATATTTTGTTCCTTTTGAATCTGACTCCCATTTCTTATTTTATTTTGAAATTGACCCACTTCCTGTTTTACTTTGAAGAGGTTCTCACAGATTGATTCCATTTCCTGTTTATATAATGTAACACGATGTAAACCACTTCTGATTGGATTGGATTCTGACCAATTAGATCGCAGACAGACTCAAAGCGCGCTGAAAAGTTAGTTTTTCTGTGTGAAGGAACGCCCTGTTTTTTCTGAGACAAAGAGAAGTGAAGAGTCCTGTCTTGGTGTGTGTGTG
>NC_056506.1:5569560-5593942 GCF_014905685.2 Nematolebias whitei | reverse complement strand
TGTAGTGAACCTGATGACCTGATGATCTGACCCTTATCTGACCCTGATGACCTCAAATCTACCAGATGGACAGAGACTGTTATTTTCATTGATCTGAATAAGTCTGAGCCATCTGATGACTTTCTTTCTTGAATTAATCAAGCAGAAAAGACAATCCTCTATAATCATTACTGTCTTACAAATGTTTTGATAATCAAATTGTGTTAGTTTCACTCAATGCTTACAGGTTGAAAAGAACTACTCATTTTTATTTTAATAAACAGTAAGTAATGATTTTTATTCCTCATTCAAAGAAGAAATCACCTGAATATGCATTTCTTGATTTTCTGTCTGAAATGAGCCAAGTCGTAAGTATGTGAAAGTTGAAGCTTCGGTCAACTAAATGTTTACTGAAGAAGAAATGTCATGTTTAACTATTTGAGAAGATAATCAGAATAGAGGCTCCAAAAAGTCTGGTATTTTGCAATAATCTTTTCTGTATGTTGAAAACAAATTAATTCCCTGACCTCGACTTCTGATAATACCTTACGTCAAAAACCACACCTCTTTCTGGTCCATCCACGAATCAGAAAGCTCTAAAGTAAACCCGGAAGTAAACTCATTTAAAATGTGAGAACTTCTCGGTTCTGATAGAGAGTTGGAATGGTGAATAGTTCTAGTGCTGGAGCGGTTCTCATGTAGTTCGGAAGCAGTTCTGAAGCAGTGCTCAAGGAGTCCTGAAGAGAATTGGTTAGAATTCATGGAGAATGGTGAAGTGAATGGAAGAGAATTCGAGAATTCAGGAGAGTCAGAGACGTTGGAATTATAACTTCTGTTTGAACAACCCACGCACGACTATCTAAGGATTTCAGCAGCTCTCAACGGAGACGCTGAAAGGTCTGGAGGACTCTCTATCGAGCTGATCTATCATCAACAAGGTAACGGTCTCTTCTTCGACTAAAGTGTACCGGAGGCGAGCTGAAATCTGATGAAGCGTGCACGTTCTGGTCAACAGATTAAATTCCCTCACATATTTCTCTGTAAGATAAATCTCCACTTCATCTTAAACTCTTCTCTCTCTCACAAAACCAGTACAGATATTTTAGAAATATCTGAAGCAAAGTCCTCAAATCACCGCCGAGTGATTTGAAGTTCATTATTTGTGAAACTGTCTGTTATTATTTTCATATTTTGCCAAATTAATGTAAATGTTTGATGTTAAACTTTGATTCTGAAAATAAATGACTCCATTCATTTGATGGGTCAAAGGTAATAACGTCTCTCGTTCGCATTTCTGTTAAAATTCAATGCACGACATTACAGTCAGAAAGATGAGGAACTCGTGAATATAGTATGCATATAAACGGGGATATATTGTCATACTACAACTAGTGACACGTACCCACGTGACTCACTACATTGTAAAGAGCTCAGAATTAACATAAGCTACTATGTTGTGTGTCGTTAGGATGTGTAATGGGTGTCCCATGACGATGTGTACTGTTTTTGAAACAATCCTTGCCAGACCTGCTGCTGCCTGTGTACATGTTGGATGACGCTTCTCAGTACCATCCAACATCACACTTGCGTACATCAACACCTGTCTACCACCCCCCTTTTTCTGAAACAGAACACCATTAACAGTGTTTTCTGCTTCAGAAACGTCAAGAAAAAATGGGGTGGAGTAGTCAGGCAGAGCCAAATCAGCTGCTCTGGACAAGAGTTGCTTCAGTTTAATAAACACATGCTCTGCATCTGTGTTCCACACAAGTGTTGCTTTAAGGTTTCTGTTACCTTGATCTTTTACCATCTGTCTGAGTGGAGTGGTGAGTTCACTATAATCAGGTATATAGTGTCTGCTGTACCCAGTTAAACCTAAAAAGGATAACATGTCTTGTACAGTGGTGGGTTTTGGATGATGTAGTATAGACGCCCTGTGTTCTGGTAAAAGTGTTGTACCATTAACAGAGACCAACCTACCAAGGAAAGAGACCTGTGTACGAACTGCTTGAAGTTTAGATTTACTAACTTTAAAACCTGCATCATGCAGGTGAAGCAGGACAGCCTGAGTGGCTGTAAGACAGTCATGCGCTGTTTCAGAGGCTATCAGCAAATCATCAACATATTGAACCAAAGTGGTGCCTCTGGGGAGTGGAAGCTGTACAAGAATGTTCTTTAACACATGATTGAAAATCCCTGGCGATAATGCAAAACCCTGAGGCAAGCGAGTGTATCTATACTGACAACCGTTAAATGTGAATGAGAAAATGTCACGCAGGTCCTCTGATAAGGGCAGGCAATAAAAGGCGTTAGCCAAATCAATGCAGGTCATCCACTTCTGGTTTGGTGTCAGTTGGGTCAGTGCAACATAGGGATTTGGTACTGGTAACGTAGGTGTCTTAAGTATGGCGTTGATCGACCTAAGATCATGTACCATTCTGTACTTTCCAGTCCCTGCCTTCTCAACAGGTAGAATGGGAGTATTCCAGTCTGAATGTGAGTGTTCGAGGACCCCTGCTTTCAGCAACCCTTGGACTGTGTCAGTCAAACCTTGTTCAGCCTCAGGTCTATGAGAATACTGATACAACCATATAGGTTCGTTGTGGGTCAGTTCAAAAGAGATTGGGAGGCATTTAACATGACCTACATCCTCAGGTCCCTGAGACCAGAGAGATGCAGGAAGTGTGTCTAACATCTGAGGAACATCTGAATGGTCAGTTTTTTCTCTGCCATGGTCTCTGGAGATCACCTCATGGTCTAGCTTACCTACATCATGAACAGCTAAGTCAATGCTATAACAGTCGGTTGATGATGAGTAAGCGAGCTGAGGTATTTGTGTTGGGACCCAATCTGTGGCAGAGACAGCAGCCTTCACCATTGGGCCCAAGTCTTTAGCCTGATGTGTGGGAGCTAAAGCTAATGAGACGTGTGGGATCGCTTCAGACGACATCATGTACCACTTCAGTTGAGACGGTGTGAGGTTGACGTGAGAAGCCACGCCTTGTGGACCAACTATAAGCCGGTCTGATATTAATGGCCACTCAGTGTCCTGCAAGTGCTGAGCAAAATGCTCCCTGTAACAATCGTCAGAATCACGGTCATAAAAAAGAGTTACATGTAAAGGATCTAGAGGTGGGACATAGGGACGCAGAGCATCAAGCCATGGCTTCCACAACAAGTAAGCAGAGTAAAGTCCAGTGTGTTCAGGTGTCTCTGGGCGCAGCAACGCCCAGTAAATGTCAGCTACTTCCTCATGTATCGGCTGTACCAAGCACTGTGATGACAAAGAGGAGGAAGAAGCAGAACAAGTCCAGGTCACACCACTTGGTAAAGTAACACGTAAACCAGTTTGTTCACACATTATTGTTGCACCAAGTTTTTTTAACAAGTCTCTTCCAAGCAGGTTGACAGGTACACGTGTGGACAGAACAAATGGATGTGTCACTGTTTGAAGTCCTGCTGTTACTACGAGAGGTTCAGTTAGAGACAGTTTTTGTTGCACCCCAGCGAAACCGATCACAGACACAGTGTCCGCACTGGCATGTTCATCAAATCCCTGCTCATTGAGGGTTGAATATGTAGCTCCAGTGTCCACGAGGAATGATAGATCTTTATTCATGACCCTCATTTTCACCATAGGGTCTGCTCCTCCCCCTATGGTGTGATTACTCTGTGGGGTGTGTCATTGCTGGTAGTATCCACCTGGTGGCGCCCAAGATGGATCCTGCTGGCCAGAGGTAGGTGCCGGTGGCGCTATCTGGTGGTTGGGAGCTGAGTAGTGATGTGCTCCTCCTCTTTGGGCATTGGCCTGCTTGTGATAACAATCCCGTGCCCAATGACCTGGTTTATGACAGTAATGGCAAACATCTGTTGCTCTGCCTCCCTGCGTGAAACCCCGACCGAAACCTCTGCCCCGAGACCCCCCTCTTTCTCCCCACTGCCCTCTTGACCGTCCCCGAGGGTATACAACAGGAAGCGGGGGTTGGGCGGTTACAGGACACTGATAAGCAGCCTCAGAACACTGAAACACAGTGTCAGCTTGTACCATCTGTTTTGAATCTTTCTTAGTTTGAACTACATCCCTAGCCTGTTTCAATTGTAGCTTTAAGAGCTGCGTTTGCATATCTTTCAGTTCAGAGGAAGTTTTAGTCTCCTCATCAGCCACACATTGCAGATGATGAATAAGATGCCGTTCCCACTGGGCAGCATCTGCTGTGGGTAAATCAGGGTTAATTTTCATTGCCTTACTGACTGCTGTGGGGACCCCATCCAGTATTGCTTGTCTAAAAAAATACTTTTGATTTTCCCCCTGACCATGGCAGTGTGTTCTGTCATACCAGTCCTGTTTACACACATCTAAATATGCAGTGGGGTTCTGACCAGGCTTCCAGGTGAACTTAGGAACCCCTGTACCTTCTGGAAGGGGATAAGCCTGTCTGAGAGCGGCGACAAGTCTCTGATACTCCAACAACATGCAAGTTGAGTCAGGTATGTTACGATTCCACCCAGCAGCCCTCTCTATCTCATCCATCCTAGTAGAAGTTACACACCTTCCCAACAGTGCCCTCATGTCTCCCACAGCTAAATTAATACATTTAGTTAAGGAGTCCACTACATTCAACCACTTACTTCCTCCTTCTGTGAGGGGAGGGAGTTTGTCCACTAACGCCTGCACATCACCTAGCGCAAGAGGTTTATAACGTATCTGATTTCCTGCTTGCAGAAGGGGAAATGAACCTGTACTTAACGATGGATCCACGTTTTCAACAGGGATAGAAGCGTGATCTGGTGGTGGAAGAGCTGCCGACAAATCAGAAGTAATTCGTATTGCTTGTGGCCAAAAAGGATTCTGTTCGTGTGTCTGAGGCGTGGCAGGCAATTGGTGAGTACAGGTGAGCGGGTTTTGAGACAACCCTGCACGATTCCTCCAACCCTGCAGACCCACAAGCAGGCCCTCTCCATCATGAGAGCTGTCAGAGGGAGATGCTGAGGATGCAAAGAGGGAAGAAGTGTGCAAATCAGGGTGTCCTGAGGGATTAACAGACTGACTCCACCCATCTTTAATTACCCATTGCTGCTTGCTGTTTATATTTCCTTCACCCTCTGTTTGGAATGGTGTACTGATGGACTGTGTAAAACACGGCTTCATTCCTGGTGCCACAAGTAGTTTTGTTTTAACTGGGTTGGATGACTCCCCCCTCAGCTGCGAGGGGGTGTCAGTGACCTCCCCCACTTGTAACGTTCCATCTTTTATGTGATATATGGGGTACATTCCTGTAGGGGGATGTTCTGACTGATTGCCACTTTGGTTGTAAGGAGGGGGATCTGAACTACCCATTTCCTCCACCTTTGTTCTAGGCTGCTCCACCAGTTGCTGTTTTCTCAACAAACGGGCCGAACCCTGTGCCACAAAGACCAATTTCAACCACTCTTTTCTTTCATAAATAACCTCCCTCATTAACTTTCTGTATTTACTTTTATGCAAGGCATTTGCCTCTCTCTTTCGCTTGTCAAATTTATCCTCATCACTCGAGCACTCTTTAATTTTATCCCACATCAAAGATATCACATCTTGTTTCTCTTCTGCATTATTTTCTATTTTTTGTAATTTTTGCACGAGAGCTTTTTTTTAGCTTTTTATTATATTCCAGCATCTCTAGTGCCTGTCTCACAATTTCCACTTGCTCTTTTACCGGTTTAAAACTTTCCTGCTCACACTTTTGTAACATTACACGCTGCACCTCTGTGTCCATTCTCTCAGGAAGTTCAAACAAACAGCACACGTCTTTTTTTATTGTCACTGGAAAATTCTGGAACTTTTTTCTTCTTTTTTTTTTTTTTTTGGAACTTTTTTCCTACACATTCATACTGTGGTCTTATATTTGACAAAGACACAAACACAAAATAAACAAACAAGATACTGACCACTTATTTCATCATTCACGCGAAACACAGACGCCAGAAATATTCACAATGGTCACCCTTGAAAATGTTGTTTTTTTTTTTTTTTAAAACAAAATGTGTTGACTTCCCTTTTAATATCCTAGAAGACAGCAATATTTGTGAACCCGTGACTTCTCCACTCCACCACAGGTCATAAATTATTTTATCATAAATTTAATTTTTAGTTCTGTTTTTATTTTAATCTATTCAGTGCGTGCGTCGTATTTAATTAATTAATGTCTCACCCAGCCTCGCGAACGCCCACCTACGGTCAATTGTGAGCGAACTTTAATTGATACTGTTTTAAAAGTTGACTGCCAGTCCAACAAGCTTACAGTAAACTTAGTCTAATGGAGTTACAGAGTTGAACAGCGGAACCATTGTCCTAGAACTTTCACTCCTCCCCCGGGAAATCCGTCGACTCCTGGTAGGCAGACTAACGCGCAGTTTTATCTCTGAGGCTGGTTTTATTTATCTTACTTTTATCTTATTCTTACAGTTCGACGTAAACTTCTCTATTTAAAACTATTTATTTTGGGAGTCAAACACACTGAGCAAAAATTTGCCTATTTTAAGTCCAATTTACAGATTTCGTAATAATACAGGCTCTGCTTACCTCCTTCTGTGAATGACGCGTCGTAGTTCAGTATGAAGGACTCGGTAACTATGTCTCACATCTCGGTGGGACTTCCAAATTTGTTGTGTTTTTCACCTTATTTCTCCACCCGAGTCTGAAGTTACCTTTTCAATCCTGCAGGAGTCAGTCAAGATATGCACATCAGATACGACAAACGCACCTTCAAATTTATGAATATTTAATAAGTAAAGAAACTCAGAAGTCAATAAAGTAGTCACAGATTCACAAGCATAAAACAGTGGATTAGTTAAATGCAGTCGTTATTTTAACATATTAAAAACTGGATGCATCCATTTTAAACTGTACAATACAACCTTGAAGTTGTCTTTCTGTGCTCCAAACTGGCTGCTGCTGCGTCTCCTCGCTTCTCCTCCGTCTGCTCACTCCCTCGAGGAGAAACTACACTTTTCCTTTGTTTAAAGAAAAAAGGGCGTTCCTTACACAGCAAAACTAACTTTTCAGCGCGTTCTGAGTCTGCTGTCAGGATTGGCCAGTTTTCAATCCAATCAGAAGTGGTTTACATTGTGTTACATTATGTAAACAGGAAATGAAATCAATCTGTGGGAGCCTCTTCAAAGTAAAACAGGAAGTGGGTCAATTTCAGAATAAAATAAGAATTGGGAGTCAGATTCAAAAAGGAACAAAATATTATTCCACAACAGTAACATTTAGAAAAGCACATCTGTTTGTGGACACAGATGCCTTCAGGGTTCACAAAAAAAAACTCTGACAAACAGTTGCAAGAGGCTGATGGCAACCAGTTACAACCACACATTCACAGAATGGTCAAATTATTATATATTTGGTCTTTTTTAGGATTATTGATCGTACAGAGGGCAGAATTGTCGTACAAATACAATAATTATCGTACACCTGGCAACACTGTCCGCAGGGCTGCAGCTCTGTTTTTTTCTTTTTTCTATTATTTTTTCCACAAGTCAGCTCCGCTGTGCGACCTGTCAATCAAACCATTAGGCGTGTCAGCAAATGACCAATCGGTGACCTCAATTTGTCCCGAAGGTAAACGCCCCTTACGTGCATCCTGGATGCTAGCATGGACTTTGTTGTTACATTCAGAGGGGTTTGTAAAAAATCACCAGAACAAAATGATTAAACCTTGTCAGTGGAAAACAGGTAATTCAGACACGTGTTACCCTGAAAGTTTAGAGGGTGGGATACAGTTTATTATTTTTCAAAAATTAAATGGAGTTTGGAAAACGTGTTATAAGCCGGGGACCGATTTGATCAGCTGATCACAAGTTAAACAGGAAGTAGCTACCACATGTTCATCTCTACGAAAGTAACTGCAGGTAAATCCTCTATTTTATGTCATAATTACATTGTATGCTTAATGGTTAAATTAAAGGTTAATGCTTAATTCAGGTTATGTTTATTTGTCATATGCAGGTTAACACCTGCAAACACCATTTGCCAATAACAAGGAGGCATACAGTTCATCACCTCTGCCTTCCCTGGGGGGCTCAGATCACAATCTGGTTCATCTGCAGCCTGTGTATAAACCCCTGGTGTGCAGAGAACCAGCTGTGATGAGCACAGTGAAGCAATGGACTGAGGAGACTGAAGAAGCTCTGAGGGACTGTTTCAGCTCTACTGTGTGGGAAGAGCTCTGTGCTTCTCATGGGGAGGACATTGACAGCATCACGGACTGCATCACTGGCTACATCAATTTCTGTGTGGACAACACTGTGCCCATCAGGACAGTACGGCATTTCTCCATCAACAAACCATGGATTAATCCTGAAATAAAGGCTCTCCTAAAGGAGAAGAAGAGAGCCTTTAGATCAGGTAACAAGGAGGAACTGAGGGAACCTTCTCCTACTCCGCTCCTGTTTCCTAGAAAATCTTACAAAAACAATTGAAGCTCTCGACCTTGACCTCTCTAAGTGGCTTTAAGAATCTGTTGGACTCCTGGCAGGGACCAATGCAGACATGTTCCTGTTTTTAGTTTTCTACGTTCGCCTTAGAATCTAGCAGTTTTTTTTTTTGTTACCTTTTTCTTTTAGCCATCCTATTTGTTAAAAAATAACAAAAAAAATAAACTTAAGTAAAACTTTTTATAACTGCTTATTGTTGTTGCTGTTGTCCATTGTTGTCATCATTCTTTGTTGAAATCAGGTCTCTTGTAAATGAGTCCTCAAGGCTCAATGGGATTTACCTGTCTAAATAAAGGTTGCATTGAGCGCTGTGCAGAAAGAACTGAAAAGAAAGATTAGGGATAGAAAAAACATCTACAGGAAAAAGATGGAGGATCAGCTGAAGCAGAGCAACATCAGTGGGGTGTGGAGGAGCCTTATGCCCCTTTTCCCACTGTCACGGCGCGGGTCGGATATTTTCGGCTTGACGTGCGTTTGAGGTCTTTCCACTGTTCCTGTGACCGGCTCGCCTCCCTAAATTCTGGCCCGGCTTCTCAAGGGGTCCAAGCGAGCCGCGTCGTGACGTCAGAAACACTGTCGGTCACTGATTGGTTGGGGGGAGGAGTCTGTGGAGTCTTTCCAAACAATCCAATCCGCCATTTTTTCTCTCTCGCTTGCTATTAGCGATAACTCAAGGAGCGTATCTTTTAGTAATTTGAAGCTATACAAAAACCAATAATATCAAAGCTGTGGTCAAATGCAGAAGTGTAGGTGTTGATGTGCTTGGTGGCCGACGACAAAAGTCAAAGCAAGCTAGATGGAGCGATTGGAGGGTGGTTTGGACACGGCCACTGCTCTACTTGAATCATTTATAGAAGATGGTGAGTGTTTTCTAACTTTAAACATACTTTAAGTTACTCATCCCATCGGATCTGAACATATTTTTAACTAACAAAAGAGGCCGACGCCATAATAGGACAACATCAGTGCTATGATGCTAAGCTAATTTGCATAAACACTAACTGTCCTCCGGTCCCGTTTCTCACTGTATTTTATCCAGAACGTATTTCAGCGCATGACAGTTCATCTCTAAACTCCACATTAAACCTGACAGAGCTCCATCACAGCCCAGCTGCACCTCACAGAGCAGCACAACGCTGCAGCTTCTGTGCTTGGTAAGAACAGATGCAACATGTTCCACATCACTTTATTTGTGCCGATAAGGACTTGATTTATTTTATTTTTAAAGTAAAAAACTTAATGTTGAATAAATACTGAATTGGGATGAAATTATGTACACAGGGTCCCAGTTACAGGCAACAAAATGTAAAGGAAAAACAGTAATAAGATGTAAGATATGAATTAAGAAAAATATCAACTAAAAAACAGCTACTAATAAAACACTAAGCACTAAGTAAACAATCAAAACAATATATCAAACAGCAACATGAACTTGAGTTTGTGCAGCCTTATGAATATCTAACCAGGATAATCACTGTGAAGAATCACAGCATGTTGCTGCTGATTGTTTCATGTTGCTGCTGATCTGTTTCATGTAGTTGCTGATCTGTTTCATGTAGTTGCTGATCTGTTTCATGTTGCTGTGTTCATTCGTGCTCATCTGTTCACACAGACTCTTGTCCGTGCTGCTGTTCAGCGTATTGTGTTTATTGTTTTTATGCTATTAGTGCTTATCATATTTTTAGTTGATGTTCTTCTTAGTTCATATCTTAGATCTTATTACTGTTTTTCTTTTGCATTTTATTGTTGGATGTAACTGGGACCCTGTGTACATAATTTTGATCCACCACATGTACCACATGTGGTGTGAATGACAATAAAGAATATCTGTATCTGTATAATACTTTCTGATTCATATATCCACTGTTATTATATTATTTTCATTCATTTAAATCATTTTATTTTTCATTTTCTTATTTTATCAGTTTCTTATTATTATTATAGCTGTTAGCTGCACCTTTCTTTGTTTTATGCATTTATTCAAAAACAGTATGTAGCTTGAATTAACCACCTTTTTCTTCTTTCTAGTGAAGAGAAAGAGAAAAGAGTCCAGTAAAGAAAAGTCTTATTTCATCACTGAATGAACATGAAGAACTGAACCGGACACAGCAGGAACAACACTTGTGTCTTCTTCTGGATGAAGCCCGTGAGACAAGGGACACACAGATACACAATCATTAGTTGGATGCCTTTTTTTTTAGTACATTTTTCACTTCTTACTTTTCCTATTAAACAATTTTTTCTTAAGTGGTGTCCTTGAACATTAAATTTCCTAAACAAATTTTACAATGTTAAGTACATAGTGTTTGTTTAAATTCATACTGGAAGTTGAGAAAAATTTCCAATTGCATTTGATCTTTAATGAATCCTAAGAAAAGATTACCCAAATCTGCTCAACTGTTATTATGTTATAAATGTTTTGGTTCTAGGATGAAGTGAGACAAAAACAGTCAAAAATTCAGAAAAGACAGTTATCATTTATCTGTTATCAGTTATCATTTATCTGTTATCAGTTATCATTTATCTGTTATCAGTTATCATTTATCGGCCGTACGACTGTAACCCCTGAGAGATTCAGCTGAAAGTCCTGGTGCACCTTTTATTTGAACCTGCTGTTAGGATTTGCTAGGCAGGAGCGAACCCAGAATGCAGACAGGGACTCAACTTGGCAGAATACAAAAATAGGAATTTAATGGTAAAATAAAGATACAAAATAACAAGCTGACGGGGCAGCAAAACTTACATGAAACGGGAAGAAGGCACGGGAAACTCAGGAGGACTCAGGAGACACGGGAGACTCAGGGAACTAGGAAGACTCAGGGGGGACCACGGGAGACCCAACGAGTACGACGCGACAACAAACAAGACTGACAGACGGCTTATATACAGGGACAAGACGAGACGTGATTACAAACAGCTGGGACGAGACAAGGGTGGCACTAATGGAACTAACGAGGGAGCACGAGGGAACACAGACACAAACCGGGCCACCAAATGGTACCATCCTTACAGTACCCCCCACTCAAGGACGCCCACAGGCGTCCCCCAAAAAACCCCTCTCCCGAAGGACTTGGGCGGGTGGAGGGCGGCACTGCAAGGGTGGAGGGCACGAGGAAAACATGAGGACCTGAGAAAAAACTATGCCAAACCACAAGGAGGGATTTGAACAGCTGATCTGAAGCAAACAGGCAGGAGTTCAACTGAACTGACCACTCCTGATGTGTTTGATGGTCTCCTCCTTCACCATCTGATATAAGAATGATTATTTTGATGCTTTTATGTCAATTTATACTTATTTTATACTCATTTTATATGCAGCTTATCTGTGTAAATCAGGCCTTGTGTTACAGATGTGTTTTGGATGAATGAAAATAAGCCTCCGGGAGTATTCTTGCCAGAAGATCTGGCCCGACCCGGAGTTTGCTGTAAACAGGTCTTTCATCCACCCACGACCTTGGGTTTGAAAGACATGTTTTTATGAGCCATCGCTCTGCTGTACAAACTGCCTTGATGATGGAAAACATGTTTTGCTCTGCCCGCACGTCACCCAGTCAGAGGGGGAGTATAAACGTGTAACACTCAGAATAATAGTTGAAGTCTGCTGTGGATCCTGATCCGATGCCCAGCCTAAATTGATGTTACCTTTCTACTCAGACTGAAAACGGCTTCCTCGGTCTGGTGTCACGGTGAGGGGGCTTTACATCAATGCTTGATTTGTACTGAATGTACGTTGCTTTGCTGTATCTGTGGCGGTTTAATAAATGACACTTATTATTCTAGCGAAAACAGGCTAAGAGTTTTCATTCATTGCTCCGACCTTTCCCTGAACCTGTATCTATTTTGTTTAAGATAATTTCACAGAACAATGCCCTACAACTTCGAAGGGAGCGGAGCCTGTTTGTTGAACGGATAAGTGACATGACTTCTGCCGAGTCGCAGCCGCCCTGAGGAGACGCTGAAAGGTAGCGTGCCAGGGACCTCTTGACCGTAGCGGACCCATCCTCTGCCAAGGTAAAGAGTCGTCACGAGCTTCACGCGAAGTGTACCGCAGGCGAGCTGCGTTTGAAAGGAGCGTGTTGTTCTGGTCCACAGACATACATCTTCCTCCATTTCTCCCTTTAAATTCCTCCATTTTTCCCATCTTTAAACTAATATCTTGCCAGTAATTAAT
Organism: Nematolebias whitei; assembly: GCF_014905685.2. Classification (NCBI taxonomy): domain Eukaryota; kingdom Metazoa; phylum Chordata; class Actinopteri; order Cyprinodontiformes; family Rivulidae; genus Nematolebias; species Nematolebias whitei. The sequence goes on along the minus strand of NC_056506.1, from coordinate 5,581,317 downwards.
CTAGATGTCTTCAGGAATGTCTGTTGTTTTTATTAAGTAAAACGTGCCAAGTTTTATTAATCAGAACCAGATCAGTCTAATCAAGTGTACAATGTTTTGATGTAAAATTTTGACTCTGTTCAATAAATGACCACATTTATTTTGATGGGTCAAAGAAAATTAACATCTCATGTCACTGATTAAACCATCTATGCACACTTTCTTCTGTCACATGGCTGTAATTAGCTCGAAAAAGAGAGAACTCATTATTTAAATATAATTGTAGTGGAGCTACAAAGCTAACCTAGCCCATAGAACACTACATAAGCTTAAAGTCACATGATGCATACTACACATAACTAACATAAACTACCCAGGTTGTGTGACAGATTATTGCACAGGTAGTGAGTAACATGGAAATGAATTATGATGGTAAGGTAGATACAAACATGATATAGCCACATCATATATTAGCAATAAAAATATTAGGTATTACAAGCTAATATTAGTCATATTAGTTGTCACAGATGTGGCTTGGTTCAACGTTATTGCCAGTTGTTCAGTGTTATTTATTGAGAGTTCAGTAATCTGACAGTTTATGGATAATAACTGTCTGAGTCATTGAGTCTTTTCATACGTAATGGCAAATTCCTGTATCATCTACCTGAGAGTATTAGATGGAAGAGTCCTTGTTCTGGGTGGGTGTGGTCCTTAATGATGCTATGTGCTTTACGCAGACATCAACTGTGGTAGATGTCCTGGATGGTGTGGGGACTGCTACCAGTGATGTCCTCTGCTGTTTGCACCACCCTCAATAGTTCTTTCTGGCTCTGACTGGTGCAGTTCATGTACCACACTGTGATGCAGCCTGTCAGCAGACTCTCCATGGTGCACCTATAAATGCTGTTGAGGATGCTGGTGTTTGTACCAAACTTCTTTAGTCTTTTTAGGAAGTAGAGTCTTTGTTGGGCTTTCTTGACCACAGTGTCTGTATGTAATGTCCAGGACAGATCTGGATTTGGATCTTCGACTTTGTGGCACCAATGTCGCTTATTTTGATCAATATGAGCGTAACTCATCCTCTCCAGCTGATGGTGAGTGTTTTCACCTCCGCTCCTGGCGCTGTCCACATCACTTTATTTGTGCCGATAAGGACTTGCTTTTATTTTATTTTAAAGTAAAAAAATAAAATGTTGAATAAATACTGAATTGGAATGAAATTATGTACACAGGGTCCCAGTTACAGACAACAAAATGTAAAATAAAAACCGTAATAAGATGTAAGATATGAATTAAGAAAAATATCAACTGAAAAACATCTACTAATAAAACACTAATCACTAATAGCAGTAAACAATCAAAACAATACGTCAAACAGCAACATGAACTTGAGTTTGTGCAGCCTTATGAATGTCTAACCAGGATAATCACTGTGAAAAATCACATCATGTTGCTGCTGATCTGTTTCATGTTGTTGCTGATCTGTTTCATGTTGCTGCTGATCTGTTTAATGTTGCTGCTGATCTGTTTAATGTTGCTGCTGATCTGTTTCATGTTACTGCTGATCTGTTTCATGTTACTGCTGATACCATACCATCATCCATCCATCCATCCATTTTCTTCCGCTTATCCGGGGTCGGGTCGCGGGGGCAGCAGCCTAAGTAGGGAGGCCCAGACTTCCCTCTCCCCAGCCATGTGATCCTGTGGCGTGCTGTCTGGTCCCGCTGTCGGGGTCCCATCATCACATTGGGCCCGTGCGCGGCTGGGTTTCCTGCCAGAGGCGCGCGTCTAACTCTGCAAATCTGAGGCCGCTGGACTGGACACTGTAATCATCTCCTCCTGTGGTGGATTCTACGAGGATGGCCCTGATAAATGCCAGATCATTGGCTAATAAAACTTTTATTTTGAACGACTTTTTCTGCTGCAACCGACTGGACTTTCTTTTCATCACTGAGACTTGGATCTGCCCTGGTGAGTTCAGTGTTTTTCTGGAATTATTGCCTCCGGATTGTTTTTTTTCAATGTTCCAAGGACAACTGGTCATGGTGGAGGATTATTGGCTGTTTTAAAAAAAACATTTGCACTGCAGACATCTCCATGGTTCAGCCAATTATTCAAGTTTTGAACTGCTCTGTTGTGAGCTGGGCCGCTCCAACCCAGTTCTGTGTGCTATTTTTTACAGACCCCCCCGAATACCATAAACAGTTTTTAAACGAACTCTCACTTTTTAACTGGTGTTCTGCTCCAATATGATCGGGTTTTGATTTTAGGAGATTTTAATATCCACGTGTGCTGCCCTGATAAACCATTAGCTCAGGACTTTCTAGACCTCATCCAGTCCTTGAACTTTGTTCAGAGTGTTGCTGGTCCGACTCACCAGCAGGGCCACACTCTAGACTTAGTTTTAAAGCATGGTTTGTCTGTTTCTGATTTAGAGATTGGTGACACTGTTTGTTCCGACCACAAACCAGTTTTATTCAACACCTCTTTGATTTGTGAACCTGCACCTCCCTCCACACCCAACCCCTGTAGGATTTTTAACCCTTCCACCACTGCACTCCTAGCTTTGTTAGATTTCATATTTTTATACCTTTTTATATTTCCTATCAAGCATTCAAATGTCATGTTATACAACGTGTGTGTGGGTCTTTCTTCCAGGGTTGCACTATATTTATAGAAAATGTGTACTAATTCTAACTATTTTACCTTTACATATAATCTTATATTAGCTAAGGATAATTTTACAAGTTCACATTTGATAAATTACAAGCAATCAAACCATGCCAGATAGCAGACTGATTAACATAAATAAAGCTAGAACACATCTCTTTAATTTAGACTTAATATAGTTTGACTAAGTAAAATCCAACTAAAGCAACTAAACTAAAACAGAAGTATAAAAAGGGATCAAGTAAGAACACACAAACATGAGTTAGATAATAATTAATAGTTATTAATTATTCCTAGAAATAAACAACTTTAACTCAAATCATTTGGTATCACTAAGGTATAATCACGTTAAACAAACAGAGCTAAAACAGAACGATTTCAGTGTGCCATAAACTTTTTAAACTAACGTCCTTCAGAGGGCGGGTTACACCAGTAACCATGGCAACTGAAGGGCTAAACCAATCAGAGGAGCTAGCTTTTTCAAGCTTTTATAAAAGCCGGAAATGACACACGCTCAGCAGGCATTTCCGGGGAAGACCAGACCGAGACGGTTCGTTCTTTAATGCTCCAAATATATGCATATATTTTACTAATGTAATTGTTTGTCTCTGAATATCTGTAACCCCTGTTTGTCGAATAAATCTTTTATACCGAGGGCGATGTCTCAGCTGTCTTGAACACGACGTGGTAAGCAGCCACAACAGAATGGTGACCACTGACGTGCAGCGAGGCGGCGCGGCCTATTCTGAATTGGATCGAGGTGGCTTGCGGTGCACACGCAGAGAGAAACTGGGCCCGATAATTTCAGGTAAGCTGGTTAACTGTTTGGACCTTAAGGTACGGAGTACTGGCTATTCGGCCGTAAACCAAATTCAAACAAAATTCAAATTCCTCTGTTGGTGTGCATGCAGCCATCTCCGGAAAATAAAGATGGTTTGTTTAAGCTAACTTCCGGTGATTTGTGTTAATTCTGACGAAGTGGGTTACGATATTCAGAGAGTTGAAGCGCCGAACGCTTTATTTGACGTTTAGGTAGTGTTTTAGTTAGTTTCACAAGTTTCACTTGTGGCCGGAGGAAGGTGAGGCCTGCCGGAAGTTCACGTCGGACGTGGACAACGCATTTCCCTTTTTTTCAGTGGGACTGGCGACCAAAACGTAACTCTGACGAGAGATACGGTAAACTAATCGGGGATTAGCAGCCACGGGATGCGTCTTCCGTGATGGAGTGTCGACTGCCCATCAAATTAGACGCTATTGATAATTTAGTTCAAAGGGAAATGTGAGAAGTCTGGGACTTAGGTAGTTTTACCAAATTTCATGTGGTCAGGGACCACATTAGTTTAGGACGTTGTGATACTTTTTGTTTGCGCCGTGTTTTGTATGTCATGTGAAGGCTTCAAGGCCGGAGGCGTTGAGAGAGACGAAACAATAGCAAAGAAGGACAGAAGAGGGGGGAGTGAGCTGTGTGTGGGGCCGAAGCGAAGGGTTACTTTTCTCTTTTTTCTGTGTGTGTCTGTGGGTGAGTGGAGCTTCCATATCCTGACCGAAAGGGGGCGCTGTTGTATAAGGAAAGGACAAGTCTGGACTCTGGGTTGTTTCATACCATAGACTTGTGTATTTGTTTTATCACAACGGGGCCGGCTGTGCATGTTAACAAAAAAAGATTTGAATGCCTGAGTGTGTGAACGTTGTCATCAGGTGTGGAACTCATAAATGTGATACAATCTAAACGAGATGGAACGATTTTGAATATGAAATAAGTATAAAAGACCAGCAGACCAATAGCTAAAACAAGCAAACATAATCTTAAAGTACCAAAAGTAAGTGGGTAGGGCTTGGTGTTCCTGAATTAGGCTGTAAAAAGGGAATTAATTTAAAAATAAAGGTGGAAGTAGCTGATATTGGCATGAAACAGCTAAATGGTATTTGAAATGTGAGCAGGTGTATCTGAATCTTCCAAACATTAGCTGAAAGAAGCACAATGTTCAGAAATTAACAGAAATTCGTCAGCAGAAGTAAAAAAAAACAAACAAAAAAAACACGTTGAAGTAAGCTGAATACAGCTTAAAAGAGGGAGGAGGTGCTTGGAGGTGGAACATCATATGGGGTGATCGTGGCAGGAGGAGAACTAAACGCCATTTTCAGTCACTGAACGTAGGGAGAGAAACGTAATACATCATTTAAAACAAGAAGAATAATCAGCAGCTGATTAGACCACAGCTGTCGGAGGCCAGACATAAACGGGGATAAGAGAGCGAGGTCGAAAAACATTTGTGTGTTCAATCAGTGTCAGACGTAAAGGAGGAGGCAATGGCCTCTGGAACAGTTGATCTGCAGCAATGGTTTGAAACTCAAGGCCAGAGGAAGTCAACTGGAGGTATTGTTGGAACAGCTAGCTTGTGGGAAGAAGAAGATCGCAGAGAGTCACTCACTCAAACTGTTTTATCAGGGTGTGGATAGAAAGAGAAATGGAGTAGGGGTGGTCTTAGAGGAAGTGAGACGTAGGTCTGACGAAGGCCTAAGAGGAAATAAGGAGGATGATTCGTTGCGGTGACTTCTGAAAAGGGAAAAGCCGAAGGAAGCAGGACAAATAAAACAAATAAACATCATAAACAGGTCAAATTCAGTTTAAACATTTCTGGATGACACATTGTAAACAAATTAGCCAAAATTACTTCTTGGGATTGACAATAAAATCAGTTAATAAATTCAACTATATAACGACAGAATGTAAAATAAGTAATAAACAAAATCCTTGACACTTGTAAAATGAAAAATTTATTCTGGTCATAGAAACTTTTAACTAAACACAAAGTGAAAGGCTTGGGTTAAATTAATCAGTCTAAAGGACTTTATCACATATTGAAAATATTGTCTAGCGTTGAGGAGCTGTTCCCTTCTAAGAGCTACCTGATGTGGGTTATTTATGAGAAAACAACAAGCCTAGTGGGTAAATGAACTGACTCTAAACATCTTGAGACGTCACACAGGTCCTATGAGTGCATGAGGAGAACAGAGTTGAGTACATGGTGAGTAAGAAATTGTGCTTTTGAACAAAGGTGCATGTAGACGTTTTGTGCAGTGCTAACGGTCTCTGTGATGTCTTGAAGTGTAGACATAGTCAAAATACATATTCTGAAAGATGGAAGACATTATTTTGGATGGAATTTTTTTGCAGTAGGCGTCAAGAATTGGATTGTGCAGTGTTTAATGAAAGTTTTCACTCTTATGTAATTGAGCAGTTAAAACATCTAATGTACAATCCAGGACACCAGAATGACTCTGTTGAAGGTAAACGCTGTGGTCCCAGGATAGAACTTGCTAACAGATAATTAATGTTGATAACAGATGAATGTTGAATCAGACTTTTAATAATTGGATTGTTTATTTTTCCTTCTCAGCAGCCTGAGAAGACAGAGCTGTGTATGGGGGATGGTGAGTCTGGCTAGGCCCACACAACAGACAGGTAGTCTTCAGATACATACAGCATCCATCTGAGGTTGATCATGACCCTCTAGTGCCGGGTGCCAGATCGGATACCAGATGTGTCAGGTGGATGCTGAAGTTGGGTCTGAGAAAACTGACCAATGGGACGGTTCAGAGAAGCTGTCAGTCGAGCACCACTGACACAACAACAAAGAAATTGTCAGCCAAACGATATGACTTTTCAAAGCAAAGATCTATCAGTCCAACAGCGAACTGAATTAACTGTCCAGAGGGGGTCCTGGAGTTTGTCAACAGTGAGAACATCCAGTCAAGTCTTGCTGTATGCTGAGATATGAACTGCTGCACAAAGCTGAACTGGTCTCCAGACAAAGGGAGACAAACTGAAGACTGAAAGGCTGAAAGAAAAACTAGTGGTCAATCTGTCCAAGGTCACTAACAACAGCTGCAGCCTGACGGAGGTGTCAACCCCACATTTGGTCGGTGATGGTCATCCGAGCGCCTTGGGGTCGTGATCAAAACTGCAGTTGGCTTTGATAATAATCACTCACATAGACTCATTTTATATAGGTGACACAACATGACACAGAAGGACTGATGTGGGAGTGCTAGATGATTTGCCCTTTTCCAATTGCTCTGAGATGAAAGTTGTTTTATTACCTCTAAACCTAATCGGACGATGAATAATGCTCCCCACCCCTGAGCATAATATTGACTTTTTAACTTTTCATTTATACAGGTCACGAAGTCTCGTTCCAGAGAAAACCTGTACCTAAGACCTGATTCGGAGGGAGTTCACTAATGTTTTCTAAAATAATACTAAATGATTGTCTTTGCCTTGAATGAGCTCATTTGGTGGGTCTGGTTTGATACAAGGGATGAAATTTATTTAATGGTTAACTCTTTGGAAAATTGTATGAGAACTTGGGTTATATGTGGATATTTTTTTGCAAACCCTGGATTGAATAACAGTAGGGGAAGATTAAAAACTACACCATATTTTATATTTCTGAAACTAATACTCAGACTGGGGGGTTAGTATATTACGACCGGTAATACTTCAGATTTTAAAAAGAAAACTGTTTCAAAGAGGGGGAAGGTGAAGGCTGCTCTTAGCAGGAAACAGTTCATACAATGATTAGATCATTACAAAATATACAAAAATAACTTCTTAGGGTTTTATATTTAAATGAACAGCAAAAAGCCAGTAGTAAGTCTGAAGCGTTTAAAGGATCATTTAGGATAATCACATTGACATTTGAAAATGCACTTGTATATATCGGTTTAACAAAAGTATCTTTCTCTTTCTTTGTTGTAATGTGTACAGATTCCAGAAAAGGGGGACGCCCCTAGCCTGAAGTGGATTTGAGCAAAGGTTAAGGGGAAATGGGATGGTTAAAACACAACTGACTTGACTGGACTGGACTTATAGTTTAATTGGGCTAATAAAAGGTTTCATGAACAAAGTATTTTAACCACATTTTTCTCGTTCTCTCTCTCTTTTATTTTTTCCTCTTTCTCTCTTTTTCTTCCTTGCTCTTTCTTCCCCTCTCTAGCACAGACAGGTACCTGGATGGAAGATTAAATTATTTTTTCTCTCACAGTGTTATACGTCAGTTGTTTTAAAACTTGTAAGGTTATATTGTACTTTGATGTTGTGCGCAAGCGTTTAATGAAATTACTTCCACAGGCTCCAGGAGGAGGGAGGCCGGTGTGGGGGATTGCTTATTGCAAGGTGTTGTTGTGCATTGTTGTTGTGTATGTTTTAACTTTACTAATTGTAGGTGTAGTGAACTAAGCCTCCAGTCAAGACTTGCCTCTGAAGACCTTCATGGGACAGGAACTGTTATTTCATTGATTTGAATCCAGAAATACAAATTAGCTCATCCAGAGACTTTCTAATTGTATCCTGAACTAATCAATTGAAAGAACACTCTCTTTTTTATATTATCATTACTATTTTTACAATGTCTTGATAATCAAAAGTGTGTTTAGTTCAAACCATTTTTAAATGTTGAAGTGAACTACTCATTTTAAATCAACTGTGAAACAGTATTAATGATTTTTAATCCTCATTCAAAGTAGAAATCAAGTTAAATGTCTATGTTACAAAGTAATTATGCATTTTTTGATCTTCTGTCTGAAATGAGAAAGGTGTGATGTCGGTCAAAAGTCGGAGACAGTCGCAAACAAGTTATTGGAACGAACTGTCATGTTTTTAAACCTCTCAGACAGAAACAAGAAAACTGGCACCTGTAAGTCTGTCATTTCTCCAAAACATTTCTCTGTCTGTTCCTAAACATCTCCGCTGTTTTTCTGACTTGTAATGACCCTCTGACGTCACTAAAACCACACCCCTGTTGGTTCTTTCAACCAATCAGGACTTTCCAAAAGGGACCGGAAGCAGAACTCTTTAAAAGTCGACACTTCCTAGTTCCAGAGAGAACAGAAGTTCCAAAAGTTCAGAACAGAGGTTCCGAAAGTTCTGAAGTGCTAGAGTTAATTGGGAGTTCTTCCGAGTCTAGTTGGGATTATGGAACCGTTGACGGACTCACAGCTCATGTGAGTCCACCCGGGAGGTGAGTGTGTTGTTGAACGGAGTACCGTCACTACTTCGGACGATTCTCAGTCATCCTAAGGAGACGCTGAAAGGTAGCGTTGAAATGGAACTCCGTACCGGAGCTGACTTATCTTCTGCAAAAGTAACGAGTCGCTTCACTACCGAGTGTACCGAGGCTGAGCTGGGATCGGATGGAGGGTGCTGTTCCTCGCCAACACACTTTCCCTCACCCATCTTTTCTTTATTATCTTAGTTAACCCTAAGTATCCACTTTTCCTTCTTAAAGTTTCTTCCATCTCTCTATTTCTCTGCCAGTAAAGATAAGCTAAAAGCCTACAGATATTAATTTAAGATCTAAGGAAATGTCTGTTGTTTTTATTAAGTAAAACGTGCCAAGTTTTATTAATCAGAGCCGATCAGAATAATCAAGTGTACAATGTTTTGATGTTAAATTTTGATTCTGTTAATAAATGACCACATTCATTTTGATGGGTCAAAGAAAATTAACGTCTCATGTCACTGATTAGACCATCTCCAACACAGTACCTCTGTCACATATCTGTCAAGTAGCTCGAAAAAGAGAGAACCCGTTATTAAATATTGATTGTAGTGGAACTCCTAAGCTAACTGAAGCTAACCTAACCCTACATCACTACATTCTGGTGGCCCGAACAGGTCTCTAAAGAGCTTCTCGTGACCCGCTATCCGCCTGTTTGGACATTTTGTGGCCGTACGAATGTTTAAAGAGGTGTGAATTAAGTGTGACGGAGTCTGTGTTATTGAGATGGACACTGAGTGTTGGCATAGAAAGTCTGCGCTTTGAGCTTGATGCTGCATGATTCGGCTTGTGATGTTTGGTGAGCTGAAAGTAATGTCAATGTGTTCATTTTAAAGCTGAAATTTGTACATCTGTTGTGTAACTAAAGCTGGCATGCTGTGGTAAAACGCTTTATTCTGTTTAAACTGTGGCAGAGAGGGGGGTTCTGACCCGGTTCTGCTGTCGGACTCGGTTCAGATTCGTTGAACGAGTCGTGTTTTGAATGGATAAAACACTGTTTTGAAGCTGAGCGCCGTCTCAGACCACGGTTGAAAGAGCTTCGTTACATTTGTAGCAGTAAATTGTGCATTTTGAAAGTTAATGGACGAAAGTTGACCGGACTTTTTCAGGCTAACTGCTAACACTGCTAGCTGGAATCACGAGCTGTGATTGGTTGAAAACCGCTGTTTGGGTCGCTCTGATTCGCTGAGAAATGGGTGACATGTCTGCGTTCACTCCCTCTGATGTCAGATTGTAAAACCCACCCCGTTGCTCACGTGTCTATGGAGTCACGTGACCCCTGAAATGAATCTCGGTTCAACCGAAGCCTCCTCTGTGTTTAAAATCGCTAAATGGAGCTGCCACTGTTCCCAAAACTCATGTTTCATGCAAAAAGTCGTGCTTGTTGAAACGACACCACGTTTAAGCTTTAAATCCGCCTATAAAATGTTGATTTTGGACCGTGTTGGCCGATGCTAATTCTAAGCTAACGGCTAAAGACCGGATGTCACCAAAGCCACAGGAAGTCATCACGACTCCTAGTGGACGTCACTAACAGTGACTGGGTTAAAATAAAATAAGGTTATACTGCCACCTTCTGCCAGAAACTCGATATGACAGTTTCATTTCGTTTTTAGGATTTTTGGTGAAAGTAAACGTTTTTATTATTCTTTGAAAAGCATTTTTGAGTTAATAAAACGGTGCTCAAGCGTAGTTTATGCTACTGTCTTACATATAAAAAGTGATTAAAGTACTTATGCCCAGAGAGGCGTTTACTAGAAAATTTTTCATTTAATGATAAATCCTGATGAAGGTGTGCTAAATGAATTATTCACAACTTTTTAGAGATACAGTCACAAAATAATCACAGAGCTGATCAGTTTACTCATTTGCTGAAAAGAAAATACACGTTTAATTGCTAAAACACTAAATAAAAGTAAATGTAACAGAAAAAGGAAACTTTTCTGATTTATTTTTACGACCTACAACACAACATATTCCTGTTTATTTGTTTTAAATAAAAGATAATGGAAGTGACAGAGGAAAAAGTTGACCCTTCAGACTCCCACCAGTCAGAAGGGGACAGTCAACAAGTTGACATAATTCAGAGAGCTTTATATATTTTAACAGTCCCAGTAATTGGTACGACATTAGAAGGGATGGATGAAACTCAAAAAGATGAAGAGCTGAGAAGTTTAGCAGAAGGAGCCACGGTAAAAGAGAATGAAAAGCAGAGCCTTGAACAGTTAGCAAAACTTTCTGTGCTGCTCAAAGACAGATTGGACCAAGAGGTTGAACGAAATGACGTGCTGACTAAAAAATATGCAGAGAAAATCGAGATGTTTCATTTTGAAAAGCGTCCTTCATTTTGAAACTGAAGGACGCTTCCTTCAGTTTCAAAATGAACACAACGTCCACACTAAGGAACATCTGGAACAGATGACTCGATTGAAGCGAACCGCAAGTGCAGAAAGAGAGGCGACTCTGGAGATTTCCTTGAAATACTCTCAGTTACAGCAAGACGCACGTGCAGAAATTGATTCACTGAACAAGCAAGTACAGTCACTTTCAGCATCACTTACTGAAGCCAGGGATGCCAAAGGACAGGTTTCCATAACATACTCTTCATTAAATAAGGAGTACGAGGAAACAGTGTCACAATTGTACCAGTGCAGAGCTGAGATAGACGTGCTTAAAACACAACTTTGCCATGCAGAAAAGAAAAATAGTGAGAGACGTGGACAGATTTTGGGGACACACTGGGCTCTAGACCTGAATCTCCCTCCATCACAAGCACCTCCACCCTTACCTAAAGGAGCAGGGACAGACCTGTCCAGGTCTCCTCTACCAAGCTGGCAAGAGAGACCGTCGAGAGCACCTCTTTCAATGGACGAACTTCAAAAAATATCAAAATATGTTCAACACTTTATTCCTGGGCCTATGGGGTCCACTGGTACGAAGGCGTATCTAAATGATCTTGATTTCAGACTGAGTGGTTATCCTAATGCTACTGTTGAAGATAAAATCAGTCTGATAAGGCTCACTTCGGACAGAGAGGTGTTCACCT
>NC_056506.1:5563019-5569460 GCF_014905685.2 Nematolebias whitei | reverse complement strand
GTCTCATGTCACTGATTAGACCATCTCCAACACAGTACCTCTGTCACATATCTGTCAAGTAGCTCGAAAAAGAGAGAACCCGTTATTAAATATTGATTGTAGTGGAGCTCCTAAGCTAACTGAAGCTAACCTAACCCTACATCACTACATAGGTAGACCTGTTGACTGCAAAGGCTTGGAAGGGTGAAAGACGGGACGAGAGTACACAGGTATCCCTGGAGAAGTCCAGTATGTACCTCATTTCAGTTTCAAGTGTATAGATGAATGTAAGAATAGCATTTTGTTTCAGTTTTACAAGTTCTGTTTTATTATAACATTACAGTGTAAGAGTACACACTATCAGTAGCAATAATAACCATTAGGGTGTCCAATAATTAAGAAACAGGTTTTACTCCCTAGGAAGTAACCAGTCTTTTTTCCAGGCCCACAAATGGGTCATGGATCCCATAGATAAAATAATCAAAAGGCCATACAGGGTGTTTAACAATTCGCAAGCTTTGGTGTCAAGCTTTTCTCATCAGGAGGGAGAATCTCTGACCGAGGAGATTGACTACGGATCATCACACCGGACTGGGTCCTGCTGACAAGAGGGACAGGAAGCCACCAGGTGGTGGAGAGAACATCACATGCCATCGGTCTCCAGAATGAGAGTGACACCTGTTACGACCACAACCAGTGCGCCCCTGGAGAGGAGCGGAATCGATCGCTGGACCAGATGGAGGGTGATCTGAGGACAGCTCCCCGCTACACCTGGAGGAGGTGACAGGACCTTCGTGGGAGCTCACTCTTTGCCCCTTTGTTCTAGTAGGAAAAAGGCAGTAGCAAACATTGGAGAAGAAGTCTCCGCTCTGCCTAAGTCGGTCAGTCAGGTGGAACGGGTAAGGACGGAAGATTATCAGCCCTGACCGTGAAGAACAGAAGACGCGTCAAACTGATTTTAGTTTTGTCCCAATGCACACGCACGTCATTTAGAATGTCTGATCAGACTGATAAAGGTTCGGAGGACTTTACATGAAGATATCTCCGCGGACCAAATCCCGCCGAGCACCAAAAGGACCCTTGTGGACGAACAAGGCCTCCCACCGCAAGCTCAAGAACTGAAGACCTGCTAGATAGTCCTGTTTAAATTGAGGGTGTTGTCTTTTCCTGTTTAATATGAGTGTCTTGTCTTTCCTTTCAGTCATTCTGAGGAACAACCAGAGAAGGGTCGTGGATTCAATTGGAAACTCTTAACTATTCAAAATTTTACTCCATTCAATTGGGCATTTCATCATTCTAAAATCCCACGAGGTATTTTAAAGGTGGTTTAACAGGAGGTCAATTTTGGTATTAGGATAGAGTTTTACTTATTTTAGTGTGTTGGGCATTTATCTCTTACTAGGAGTGTTGTAGTTTTTTGTATTTTTATAAAGGTTTATGCATTTGGTATTTTTTACAGGTTTTGAAGGGTTTGAACCAGGGGTCTGGTCCAGGACCCCTGGAGGGTTGCAGTAAATGGTAAATGGTAAATGGAGCTTACTTCTATAGCGCCTTCCAGCCCCCTATGAGGGGCCCCAAGGCGCTTTACAGTACCAGCCATCCACCCATTCACACGCACATTCATACACCGGTGGCGGTAGGCTGCCATGCAAGGCGCCATCCAGTCCCACCGGGAGCAACTCGGGGTTAAGTGTCTTGCCCAGGGACACAACGGCACATGGTGTGGGAAGTCGGGATTCGAACCTCCAACCTTCCGATCAGAGGTCGGCTGCCACTACCACTGCACCACGGCCGCCCGTAAGTTTGGGTCACTTCCATATGGACAAATCCAAAAAGGGGTGATCTCCCATGAATATGGGAGATCAAAAGAGGGATTGTTGGATTTCATATTTTTGTACCATTTTATATTTCCTATCAAGCATTCAAATGTCATGTTATACAAAGTGTGTGTGTGTCTTTCTTCCAGGGTTGCACTATATTTATAGAAAATGTGTACTAATTCTAACTATTTTACCTTTACATATAATCTTATATTAGCTAAGGATAATTTTACAAGTTAACATAAATAAAGCTAGAACACATCTCTTTAATTTAGACTTAATATAGTTTGATTAAGTAAAATCCAACTAAAGCAACTAAACTAAAACAGAAGTATAAAAAGGGATCAAGTAAGAACACGCAAACATGAGTTAGATAATAATTAATAGTTATTAATTATTCCTAGAAATAAACAACTTTAACTCAAATCATTTGGTATCACTAAGGTATAATCACGTTAAACAAACAGAGCTAAAACAGAACGATTTCAGTGTGCCATAAACTTTTTAAACTAACGTCCTTCAGGGGGCGGGCTACACCAGTAACCATGGCAACTGAAGGGCTAAACCAATCAGAGGAGCTAGCTTTTTCAAGCTTTTATAAAAGCCGGAAATGACACGCTCAGCGGGCATTTCCGGGGAAGACCAGACTGAGACGGTTCGTTCTTTAATGCTCCAAATATATGCATATATTTTACTAATGTAATTGTTTGTCTCTGAATATCTGTAACCCCTGTTTGTCGAATAAATCTTTTATACTGAGGGCGATGTCTCAGCTGTCTTGAACACGACGTGGTAACCAGCCACAACAGCTTCCATCTTTGCTAGTAATTCTGTTTCAGACTCTGAACTCTCTACGGGTCTTACTACAAAGGAGTTGATTTCTCAGCATCAGGAGGCATGTGTACAGATCCTGCACTCAGTCGCCCCATTAAAGCTCAGGAATCAAAAACTCACGCCCCACCCTTGGGTAAATGAGACCACACGAGAGGCAAGACGCCTGTGCAGAAGAGCTGAACGTTGATGGAAAAAAGATAAACTCCAGGTTTCCTTTGATGTGTTAAAATCATGTTGGAAAGCCTATCAGACCACCGTTAAACAGGAGAAAAACAAACATTTCTCAAAAATTATCAACTTAAACAGTCACAACCCCCACGGTCTTTTCAACACCATTAACACCATTCTAAACGTGCCTCAGTCTGCCACCATTGAGGCCTCTGTCGACACCTGTAATAATTTTTGTCAGGCATTTTGTTGAAAAGGTTGAGTCGATTAGGTCATCAATGGACTATATGCCACGGGCTTCCGTTCTAGCGCTTCCGCATTTATTAGCCATGCTGAACACGTCCGGCTCTCAGGCAACACAGTGTTAGTAATGGCGTTTTTCACTCGTTCGCTGCAGGACTTGACGCCAGTGTCTGTTAATGATCCATCCATCCATCCATTATCTTTACCCGTTTATTCCATTTTGGGTCACGGGGGTCGCTGGTGCCCATGTCCAGCAATCACTGTGCGAGGGGCGGGGTACACCCTGGACGGGTCGCAAGTCCATCACAGGGCCACATAGAGACAAACGAGACAAACAACCATTCACTCTCTCACTCACACCTAGGGACAATTTAGAGTTACCAATCAGCCTAACATGCATGTTTTTGGTCTGTGGGAGGAAACCGGAGTACCCGGAGAAAACCCACGCATGCACGGAGAGAACATGCAAACTCCACCCAGAAGGCCCCTGGACCGGGGTTTGAACCAGGGACCTGTTCGCTGAGAGGCAGCAGCTCTACCAGTTGCGCCACCGTGCTGCCCGTCTGTTAATGATGTCTACAGAATTATTCAGATGTCCTCGAAAGCGCCCACATCCAAAAAGGACAAAGGATTTAAGCTTTATGTGTCCAACTACATAAATAACTGAAGGTAAGTCGGTATTTGTTTTTCAGTTCACCAAACTGCCTCATATAGGCTACATATAACACAGCTAACATGGCTAATCTTGCGAAATTGTTGCGTAAACGTTGTGTTTTGTCTCTACAATGTTTCTGTTTAACACAAATCTTAGTTTCAAACAAGGAGGCAGGAGAAGTCACAGTTAGGGCTGAGTGTTTCCGTTCCATGAAGAAGAGCCAGAAGCCCCATTGTTTGAGTGTAAGTCAAAGGGACCCGACATGTTCACTACAGGGCTGTGTTTTAAGAAGCTAGTAGGACTTTGAAGAAGTACACATTTTATATATGATAGTCAAACTAAATCACATAACATTAATTGGCTACACAAGTTATCTCTGATTGATTAAAGCAACAAAAAAAGCCCAACTTGTGTTTATTTTATTTATTTATTTCTGAGGTACACAAAGGAACAGTTGCTTCAGGTTTGTTATTTTCAAATCAAGTTTCTGTGAATTCTGTCACTGCAAAAAAAAAAAAAAAGAAGAATATGATTTAACTGCATCAAATGGCACCTGGGTTGTCATGTAATACATGAACTTAGGGAGTATCAGAAAGAATATAACAGTGATGGTTCTCACAGAAATGAGATTGTGTTTTGAGTTCTTTTTTAGTTTAATGAGTAAAGTGAGCTTAGACAAAATATATTTTAATATATTTTACATGCTAAAGGTGTCAACATTTTTTTCTCATTTCACTTCACTTTGATCATTTTTAATGATTACTTAAAAGGTTTATTAATGGTTTTATAATTATGGTTGTCTTTTTATAATAGCACTTGCAGCTGGTACATTTTGGTCTCTTAACAAATATTTGGTATTGTACACAGATGGTGCTGAGGGAATCAAAGCCGGTGGAGTTTCAGGGATGCCAGTGCACCTGTGTGGCAGGTACAGTCTTGTGCAGCCATGTGGCAGCTCTGCTGTTCCAGACGGCTCACTACTCCCAGTTCAAGCTTCCAGCTGTACCTCCAGTCCTAAGCTGCACAGATACCCAACAGAAGTGGCATAAACCAAGGACAATGGTAACTACATATACATGAGTCTTTAATCCTGTTTATGAATTTTAGTTCAATATTTACAGCAATGTTGTTTTTGGATGCAGGGCATAAAACCTTGTCCAGTAAATGACATGGTCGTCCTGTCAGCAAGACCAAGAGAGAGGAAAATCTTTGAAGGAATTAGGTTTGTTTTAATTTAAAGACCACAGACACACATGCACAATAACAGACATGCACAATTTTTTTTAATTAATTTAATTTAAAAACAAAACAGAACACATATGTACAACAAAAACTTAATTTAACCACTTAAGTTAATTTTGTGGGCAGCACGGTGGTGCAACTAGTAGAAGCGAGTAAAAGATAATGGATGGATGGAAGTTTATTTTGTACTATACTAGAAATACTTTAAAAATGCAAATAAGTAAATAATTCAACTTCGTTTTTAAACAAGACAATAATTTGAATCCCTAAAATACAATAACATAGGCTTCATTTCGTATTAATTTTATCATTTGAATATTAATTTCTTGTTTATGACATAGTTTTCTTTTTCTCCACAGAAGCAACTTGTATAAAGGTGCTACCAGCCCTCTTCCACTCATCTCCACCCTAAGGATACAGGATGTGTACAAGGGACTTCCAGCTGAAGAAGCGCCAATGATAACCACAATGGTCAATTAAAGTGGCATTATAAAGCAAAACCTTTGAATATATGTGATTAAATATATTCTTAATACCTGAGTCATGTTCCTTTTATTTTATTTTAGTTTTAATCAGAGTTATTTCTGTTTAAGATCTGATACAATTTATTCTGTATGAAATTTGCTACTTGACAGTCGTAATCGTACCCTCTTTGCAAACTGTTTCTGTTTCAACATTTTGTGCTCTAGATGAGTGGCATTATGATTATAGTGCAATCAAGGATGACTGTAGTGTCAGGGTAGTCTTTGAAGTCTGCTAGTAGATTTTTGCGTATCTGGTCCTCCGGTATCCAGATCCTAATAGAACCTAATACTGTAAATAAAAAGTTGCTCCATGTTTTCACGATCCGGCTGACAGTGGACTGATGGACACCGTGCCGGTCAGCAAGATCCCGTTGCTTGGACCCAAAGGCAAGGTAATTTAAAAACAAAGAACTCATCAATGGGCTGCAAAGTACGAGTTGAGGGAGTGGAGTTGAGGGCAGTTCCTCTCAGTCCTTGGCGAACACTGCAGAGAGGG
The DNA here is from genome assembly GCF_014905685.2 of Nematolebias whitei. Taxonomy (NCBI): domain Eukaryota; kingdom Metazoa; phylum Chordata; class Actinopteri; order Cyprinodontiformes; family Rivulidae; genus Nematolebias; species Nematolebias whitei. Next base: position 5,563,499 of record NC_056506.1, on the reverse strand, counting down.
CTCAATCATGGTCCAGAAACGCATCAGGAGGTCATATGATGCAAACCTAAAAATAAAAAAAAACATACCAATTAGTATCCTGATGCATGCTCAATAATCCAGGTAGAAAAATCCAAAAAAGTTCAATCACAACATAACATAACAATTAGTGTTCATATCCTGATGCACGCTCAATAATCCAGGTAGAAAAATCCAAAAAAGTTCAATCTGGTCCTCTGGACATTCAAAAAACCAAAAAACAAAACAAAGCAAAAAAATATAGAAACGTTTCGTCTCTCATCCAAGAGACTTCCTCAGTCTGAGGTGCTGTTTTCAGCTCAGTCTCTTAAATAGCACCTTCTTAGAGTGGATCAACCAGTTTGCTGCTGACTACCAAAACCAGCTGATCACATGCTCAAGAAGGACCATCAGCCTAACAATGGATCATTAGCACCTGATGGCTGTTTACTATTCACAGAGGGCTGAGTGATACTAGCAATC
>NC_056506.1:5551726-5562919 GCF_014905685.2 Nematolebias whitei | reverse complement strand
TTCAAAATCACTGTGCACCTTCCTTTGTCTGCTGGGAGAATGATGATGTTTTTGTCCTTGCTAAGAGTGGTGAGTGCATCCCTCTCCTCTCTACTGATGTTGAAAGGTGGTGGTTTGGCATTGCTGAGGCAGGCTGAAACTTTGATTCTGAGCTGTTCTGCTTCACCCTCTTTCATTTTGTTGTTGCGGATGGCTGATTCTGTGGCTGTGATCATCTCCACCAGAGGAATTCTACTTGGTGCAACCGCAAAGTGGTTGATCCACTCTGAGAAGGTGCTATTTAAGAGACTGAGCTGAATACAGCACCTCAGACTGAGGAAGTCTCTTGGATGAGAGACAAAACGTTTCTATATTTTTTTGCTTTGTTTTGTTTTTTGGTTTTTTGAATGTCCAGAGGACTAGATTGAACTTTTTTGGAATTAGTGTTCATGTTTAACTACACAGCATAATCAAAAACAAATTAAACACCAGGCCTCGTTTTGAGCACTATGCTGTAATACATATGATCAATTTAGAATATATATATATATATTCACATACAATTATATAATAATAATAATAATAATAATAATAATGTCATCACAAAGTCAGCACTGTATGTTTCCATACAATGGCGAAATTAGTCTCTGCATTTAACCCATCCACCACCAGGTGGTGCAGTATATATATATATATATATATATATGTGTGTGTGTGTGTGTGTGTATATAATTTTATATTTAAGTTGCATTAAATAATTTTATAGTCTGTGTGACACAAACGCACGCACACACACACACACCTACCTTGTGTAGAATCTAATGTCATTGTCGGAGGTTGCAAAACGGTGAATGCCGAACCGCTGCCTCAGCGTCAGGCTCTCAACCTGTTCCCGTAGCTGGCAGATTTCCTCACGGAGATTATTATTTTCCTCCACCACTAAATCCACAACTGCAGGGTCTGGAGTAGCGGCATATTCGTGATCCATAAGGACGTCTACACTGGCTGTTGTGCCATCTTCCTCCTTGCTGTCTTCTGGAGGTGGTCTTTCTCTTATCTCCCAAACCCCGGGTCTTGGAGGTGTAAAAAAGTAATTATTCCACTCAAACAAAGCAGGTACAGCTCCCTTTTTTAACCTCCGTCTTCCCATTTCTGATGCTGGCTGTTGAACGTCCTCAGGTTTGAAATGCCGAATACATACGCGAGTGTGAGCTTTTATAGCTAAATTTTCCCTGCAGATAGCCACGATCCATTGTCGCCTAACCTCCTCATCAACAGGAAAATGAAAAAAACTAACTACTCTGTTGTACCTACTGGTTAATGGACACAACGGCACACAACAGAACTCACTTGTAGTACCAGGAGCTCGCAGATGTTTTACTTTTAGAGTCTTTTTCATGTCTACTTCTAGGAGCTAATGATAAAAACAATAACAGAAGGTAGGAGCCGGAAGTGATCGACGTGGCTTATTTTTTAACGGAAGTACGTCACCACTACCCGTGGCATATAGTCCATTCCACACTCCACAGCCGACCCTTCAGTTCTTGTCCCCTGCTCAGCAGTTTTCAGTCACTTTGACCTCATCTCACTCTCATTTTTAAATGAGGTCGTTGGTCACATGAAACCCTCAGGCTCCCCTGCTGATCCCATCCCTGCTGCATTTTTTAAACAGGTTCTACCATCAACTGGACCCTCTGTTCTTGCCATTATTAACAGCAGTTTGGCTACAGGTGTGGTCCCTGATGTTTTAAAACATGCAGTGGTAACTCTATTAATTAAAAAACCCGGACTTGACCCTGCAGCTTGTTCAAACTTCAGGCCAATCTCAAAACTTCCATTTCTTTCTAAAATCCTGGAGAAAATAGTTTTTAGTCAACTAACCAAGTTTTTGAATGTAAATGGAATTTTTGAGATTTTTCAGTCAGGATTTAAACAACTGCACAGCACCGAGACAGCTTTAGTAAGGGTCTATAATGACATTCTGCTAGCGAATGACTCTGGTCAGTCTGTGATCCTGGTACTCCTCGACCTTACCGCTGCATTTGACACTGTTGATCACAGCATCCTTATGTCACAGCTAGAACACTGGGTTGGGATTACAGGGGTGGCGCTAGAATGGTTCCGTTCGTATCTGGGTGACAGGAGTTTCTGTGTTAACTTTGACAATAATTTTTCTGCTTCTGTCCCTTTTTCATGTGGGGTCCCACAAGGCTCCATTCTTGGACCCCTTCTGTTCTCATTGTATCTGCTCCCCTTGGGGTCAATCCTGAGGAAACATGGTATTTCGTTTCACTGTTACGCCGATGATTCTCAGATTTATCTGCCTTTAAAACCAAACAGTTCTTGCTCCATCCACCCTTTGCTAAAATGTCTTGATGACATCAAGACTTGGATGGCTGCAAACTTCTTGAGTTTTAATGATCAGAAGACTGAGGTCATTGTGTTTAACCCAAGCTCTACCACTGTCACTGATCCTGTAAACCTGCACTCCCTTCAGCCACATCTAAAGCAGTCGGTTACCAATCTCGGGGTAGTGTTAGACTCGGACTTTAAGTTTAATAAACAGATCAACTCTGTTCTACAAAAAAGCTTCTTTCAGCTAAGGCAAATAGCAAAGCTTAAGTCTGTTCTGTCCAGATCCGACCTTGGAAAAACGTTGATTACGTACTGTAACACCAGATTCTATGAGTATAAGCGTAGCCCTTTAAGGCCTTCGCTTTAGTGGGTTTATCCCGTTATGCGCAGCATAAGCACTGAAAAAATTTAGTCCACGCCCACCTGCTGTGTGGGCCCCACCCGGTCCGTATAAATTACGTTAAGAGGGGGAAATCGGCTCCCAAAATAGCTTTTTCTTCAGCCATTTAGGAGCCAGTGAGGCCCGACGCTTAAAGGGCTACGCTTATACTCATAGAATCTGGGGTTACAGTACGTAACCAACGTTTTATTTCGTATAAGCTTCGCCCTTTAAGGCCTTCGCTTTAGTGGGTAAAGGGCAAAGCCGATGTGGTCCTCGCCTCACTGGGTCCATTCGAACACCGTATGAAGCAGAAGCTTGCCCAAAAAAGTCTAATCACTCAGCTCCCATGTGCATAATTACGCATTGCGTAATTATGTGCCATGCACAGACGCATGTTGTGTAACTATGCATTCTGAATGCATGAACGCCCCGGAAACATCAACGGGGAGGGAAAAACGCTGAAAAGAGCCATGAACCAACCGGTTTGCGGCTGAACCGTATGAACAGATTAATAATAACAAGAGAGTTGATTATTAATCAGATGAACTGATTGGTAACAATAGTCGTGAACTGATTAATGACAAGAGAATCAAATAACAGTCACCACTTGTGATTGATAACATCTCACACTGTAATGCATGCAGACAGATGTGAATAAAACGGAGTTCCATGAAACAACAATGTTCATTCTGTAAACACTAAAGGCAGACTGTATCATGGAACAGGCCGTCACATCACCTAAATAAAGGCGAGTAATGAGCATGGTGTTGACCACGCAGCCACAGTGCAAAATATCCTGCATAGACATACCATTATGTAAAGCAGTCGAGAAAGCGATACCCCTGATAGAGTGTGCTCTGAGGTTGACAGGAGACTCTAATTCTGATGCTCTGTAGGCTTCAGAAATAATCTCGCACAGCCAGTGTGACAAGCGCTGGGTGGATAACGGGCGACCTGCAGATGCATCTCTATAATGCACAAACAAATGTTGATGCATTGCAGCTGTGCACGCTATGTAACACGTCAACGCCCGCATAGGACAGAGAAGATAAAAAGACGTTACTTCATCTGATCTGTGTGAAAAGGGGGGGGGGGACGACCCCTCCAACGATATTGCTCTTGATTAAAAGAGCTCGTGATGTATTAGGCATAAAAGCTGGGTTGATCTAAAATCAGCTGATCTGCCGTCAGCCTAATTTCTGAGACATGACGGAGCGACAGAAAGGGCAGACAACAACACTCACTCTCTTAGCGGATGTTAAAGCCAGCAGCAATGCTGTTTAAAGAGACAAGAATTTAAGTGGAACCTGATCCAAAGGCTCAAATGAAGTTTTGATCATGACCTGTAGGACCAGTATTAAATCCCACTGGAAACAAGTGGGTGTGGGACAGACCTGCGTCTCTGTACACCTTTTAGAAAACGTTTCATCAGCGGATGATAAAACCTGTTCTGTCTCAGAAACCTTCATGTCAGGAAGAGATGGCTGCAGCGTACGTTTTAAACGTGCTGGATGCAAATTTCTGTCCATCAGCTGCTGCAGAAAGAACAGCATGCCACCTAAAGAACATGAGGAGGTCTCTACATCCTTCTCTGTACATCAGCACTGAAAAGCTGTCCACTTTGATGTGTACATCGCTGTGGTAGATGCACCACGAGAAACCAGAATTGTGCGCATCACATCCTGTGGGCAACCCATCCTCTCTAAGTGGATTCGTTCAACGGCCAGATCACAGGTGCTGGCCTATTTCTGGGTAACTCCTGGTCACTCCTCCTGCCTGGAAGGGGAGCATCCTCCCTCTACGGCAGTTCCCACGGGCACCCCGGCAGCAGGCATTTTAGGAATGGAAACCATGGTGCACCCACGCGCTCAGGGCCACCAGGAGAGCTGTCAATCCCTTCTCCTGAGCTCGGTTTGAAAACCGTAAGATCAGAGGAGGTGGAGAAAAAATGCATACAGAAGCATTTTGGGCCATGGACTGTGGACAAACGTATCCACCCCCCAGCGGTGGTTCGTCTCATGGGCTCAGAGAAGCGCATAATTGACACTGAACGTTTCCCATGTCACAACAGGCCCACGGCCGCTATATCAATCTGAGACAAAATGTTCCGTCAGAGGATGATTAAAGGTTGTTCTGTCTACGACAACTTTGAGACAAAAGAAAATACACGGTTGCAGCATACAATAGTCATGCTGGACACCAGATTTCTGTCCTTCGGCTGCTGCAAAAAGACAGCATGTCGTCCAGTGGACATGAAGTGGCCTCTATGCCTTTCTGTACAGCAGCGTTGGAAAAACTGACCACTTGATGTGAACAGTGCTGTGGTGGATGCAGCACGTGACTCCTGAATCGTACGCACCACATCTTGCGAGGGATCCATCCTCTCAAAGATCTGCACAGCGGCCAAACCACAGGTGCTGGCCTATTCTGATTAATTCCTGATCGTTCCTCCCGCCTGGAGGGAAGCGTCCCCCCTCCACGGCAGGTTCCACGAGCGCCCTTATAAAAAATGGCGTAGGCCTGGGAACCATGATGCGTTCACGCACTTGGGGCAGAGGAGCTGCCAGTCCCTCCTCCTGAGTTCGGTTCAGAAAACCGTGATACCAGAGGGAGAGAAGAAGGTGAAAGGCATTACGACCACAGGCTGTGAGCAGGCACGTCCACCCAGCAGTGGATCGTCCTATGGCTCCACGCTAATTATAATTGACATTGAGCGTTCTCTCATGTTGTTACACGTCCGCAGACGCTGACAGGATTCTTCCGTGTCTGAGTCCTAGTTCTGGGTGAAATACATGAGATGTACCCACTCCAATGGAGAACAGATTGGATGTGTCCCACGCAGCATCTGTCTCACAATGTGGCACATGGGTTGAAAAAAGCATACATTTCCTGCTAGTATGTATGCAACAGTCACTTGCTGTCTGAGATTAAAAAACTCTTATGATTCTGCAGCTCAAGGTCAGTGTTGAGTCACATACAAAGATCCCGTGCGACACTCCAAAACATTTAAAAGGCTGCTGTGTGGGGAGCCACAGCGACTCCACAGCTTATTAAATGTGTGTGGCGTAGATCTGCTGACAGAAAACAGCTGATATCACTCAACCGATTCACATAAGTTGCACTGCTGCCCCCTGTCTGTACAAGCTGCTCAACAGCAGGTGTCCAGATAACGCAGAATTAAAGAGGCTGGAGCGCATAATGGAGTGTTGTTTCTCACAGCTCAGAAAATTGACAATCTAGAATAAATCTCATCTTTCCGGTTCATTGGGACCAGGAAGTGATGAGAGAGACCTTGTGTTTCCTCTCCCTCTGAGATTCTAAAAATTACATGTCAAAAAATAATTTCCTGAGCTTCTACTAGAGGGGACGAGATCTGTTCATAAATGACAGAAAAAAAGTCACAGAGTTCCTCCACACCGGGGTTTGAGCTGAACTGCGATTCGCCCATCCGTCTGGAGGCGCGCGTTCATTGCCACCCGTTATAAACTATAAAGTGGGCACGCATTTATGCTGTGAAAACTCACATACATGCTGATGTGAACTGCAGCGCGCTGAATGAGACAGAGAAAAACCCACGCGCGTCCCCGAGGGTGCAAGACGTTGTGTTGCTGCGGGAAAACAGCTCATGCGTTGTGATCACGTTGTGTGCAGCTGCTTTGTGTAACGCTCGGAAGCGGGTGCACATATGAGCCGACGCGCCCTGAGGGTCGTGTGTGTGCGTCCTCATGTGACGCTTTAAGCCAGGATTGCCGCGGGGGCGCGCGTTGGCATTGGTGCGGTAAGGAGGCACCACGCGCCAATGGTGGAGCGGGGTTACCACTGGCTCGGTCTGCAGAAAAACGTTCATCGTTTGCTGCGGGTCACGTGAGCTTTTGAGTGATTCCACGAGCTACAATATTAATTCAGACAAAACCCCTTCTTCGAGGATATATGAGCTGAGCCGCTGTGAAGGCTTGTGGGGCTGCTGACGCCGCGGGAGCGCGCGTTGGCACTGGAGCGGTCAGGAAGCAGCGCGCGGCATCGGTGAAGCGAGACTACCCCTGGCTCGGTCTGCAGAAAAAAACGTTCATTCTTGGCTGCAAGTCACGTGAACTTCAGAATGATTCCATGCGCTGCAGTATTAATTCAGAAAACCTTCTTTGAGGATAAAGGAGCAGAGCCGCTGTGAGGCTTGTGAACTGCTAACGCTGCGGGAGCGCGCGTTGACACCACTGCAATGACAAAACGTGTATCGTTTCTGCCGGGAGCGAGATACGTTGCTGAGCTCGTACCGTGGTCTCACGTGAACGTTGACATGAACGGCGGGCGCTGAGAGCTGCGTGTGCACTTTCATGCCGCGGGAGCGCGCATCGGCACCGCTGACAGTGAATGAAAACAACCTTAAAAAGGCTCATTCGTGATGAGTGTGTGTGATGGAGCCGCTTGTCAGATAAACCATGCTGACAGCCTGGCTAGGGGACACTTCATCATAAAATGATGTTATTTTACAGTGTCATCAACACACCTTCAGCAACCGGACACCTGATTACCTTCCGTTGAGTTCTGTTGTTGTCCTGGAGGGCCCCCTGTTGGCGAAATCCGGGAAAAAAATAAACTTCCGGCTGCCGGGGACGTCTGACGGGAGGGGCTGGCATAGCAGAGCTGGGGAGGCGTTGAGCAGCCGTGGAGCAGCTGTGGAGCATCTTGAAATGATCTCTAGCTGATGAAAAGAGGATCACCAACGGACTCCTGCATTTCTCCTGAGAGGAAGATGGAGTGACGGGCCAGAAGAGCTTCTGGGACCCCGTTCTCCGGCTGCGATGCGGGGCGGCAGACAGCAAAAGAGGTGCACCGGTTGAGGATGACGTCAGCTGACCTGTAGACTGAGCATACTGCAGGGGCTGGCAGCGTCGTTAGCAGCAGCCGCTGCGAGAGCGGAGTGAGCCGAAGGACAGAGGGCCACCGTCTCTTCTCGCCTCTGAACGTGTACGCCAACAGCGTAACGTGTTGTTCGCTGCGGCCGTGTGGAACACATGCTGGTGAGCTCAGTTGGAGAGCGGTGTCACCGTCTCGGTTATGCTAACCAGAGGAACGGGACGCTGGTCCATCTCGACATCTTACTCCAATGAAGCCTCTATCAGGCTCGGCTCCAGAGGGCACGGAGGGACTTTCCGCTCAGTGAACCCCTGCTCTGGAGATGGGTGCGGACTGTGGAGACCGGCTCCCCCAATCTACCAGGAAAGAACCCGTCTGTGGCCTCGCCCGTAGGACGTTCTGTTGGGAGCACGAGGCCATATGGATCAAGACGGTGAGCCGGAATGGAGCCCAGTAACAACCTTCCTGCCGGATCATCCGAACTGGTAGGAAAGGCGTAGGACGTAAAAAAGGGGTCTTTTCATGTCAGCCTCCTCCTGGGTTACGCCGGGCAACCCCTGAGGGTGCCGTCGGCCGGGAGCGGTGTGATCGCTGATGTGAAAATGAGGTGGGATGGGGTGAGCATTCACTCAGCCCCCCTCCACCGACACTACGCTCCCCAGGAGGGAATGAGCAGCGGGGGCTGCAGCTGAGCACGCCTGTCCCGGAGGAACCATCCGATTCGCTCCGAGGGTCGGCGATAAGAGGAAAAAAATACAAGATGGCGTTGTCCAGCATGTAGTGACCTGTCACTGGGAAATATTCCTCGGCGCTTACCTTGAAATAAGACTGCTCGTCATCTTCTCCTCGGGGAGGAGAACTCACCGGACGACCAGAGGTCGACTGCCGGGCCAAGCATCCTTAACAAAGGTTGGTCATCTACACAATTTTCCTTCTTTGTTCTTCTGACAGTGCTATTTTAGCTCGCTGAAGAAAAAATGGGAGCCGATTTCCCGCTCTTAACGTAATTTATATGGACCGGGTGGGGCCCACACAGCAGGTGGGCGTGGACTAAATTTTTTCAGTGCTTATGCTGCGCATAACGGGATAAACCCACTAAAGCGAAGGCCTTAAAGGGCGAAGCTTATACGAAATAGAACTAGTCCATGCATTTATTACAACCCGGCTGAACTACTGTAACTCGCTTTATGTTGGGGTTAGTCAGGCTTCACTTTCACGTCTCCAGCTCGTACAAAATGCGGCAGCTCGGCTACTAACAGGAACTCACAGGTTTGAGCACATTACTCCAGTTCTGTCCTCTCTTCACTGGCTTCCTGTACGTGTCAGAGTTGATTTTAAAATTCTCCTGCTGACATTCAAGTGCATCAACGGCCTTGCACCATCATACCTCTCTGACCTTCTTCATCCTTATGCTTCTTCTCAGGCTTTGAGATCATCAGACCAGCTGCTTTAGGCCGTACCAAAAACCAGCTGAAGCTCAGAGGAGATCGAGCGTTTTCAGTCGTGGGCCCTAAACTTTGGAACAATCTGCCCATCAACATTCGACAGGCCACCTCAGTCTCTACTTTTAAAACTCTCCAAAAAACACATCTGCACTCTCTGACATTTAACACAGGGTGATTGGATTTAGATCTAGTTTTTCATTGATGCTGATTCTGTTTATGCTTTTGTTATTATTCCTATTTAACACAAGGTCATCAGATCTGATTTAGTATTTCATTGTTTCTGACTGAGTTTGTGCTTTTTGTTATTATTTTCTTGACTTTTGACACAACGTGATCTGATTTAGTATTTCATTGTTTCTAATTGTTTTTTCAGTTTTATATTTTTATTCCATGTGCTGTAAACATATCTTGCTACTTTTTATTTGATGTTGTGATTTTTTTGTTAAGCACTTTGGTAACAGTTTCTGTTTTAAATGTGCTCTATAAATACATTTGACTTGACTTGACTTGCTTGAGACAAAACAGATGTGACAGTCAGTCAATTGATCACTATCAAAAGATTTTAAACTTGAAGCTGACAATGTGAGTCGGGACTCAGCTACTCACCTGCTGACACACACATGCAGACTCACACCCACACACACACACTGGAAGGAAGAGGAGGAAAGCGGCAAGCTTCACCTGCAATCAAACCAAAAAGATCAACTATAGTGCATCAAGAGAGGACACCTCCCCCCCCCCCCCCCCACGAAGGCCAGAACAGCACGCATAACACGATCTGCTGCTCAGCCAAAATCAAACCCCACACGGTCTGCGAGCCACGTAGTGGGAGCGTGAAGAAGAAACCAGGTGCCAGAACAAGCACTGCTGCCTCCTTTTATACTCCGTACACCTCATTTAACCAGAAGTGACGTGTCTCTAGCCAGGTATATTTCTAGTGCTACATGAATAAAACTAATAAAAACAACTATTATTTAATTTCTCTCTAGCTTCATACAGTGTGGTGTGTATGTAGTACACAAATAGTACACAATATTTATCTGCTTACTGCATTTTAAAGAGATTAAAGTATTTGTGGCAGAGCTGAATCTTTGTTCATTTGAATCGAGCACTTTGTCCATTGAGAAGAATGAGACACTTCTCATCTTCTAAGCAGCTCATGTCACAGTTTGTCACAAGTGACATGGATCTCTTCTGAGGGGACACTTAATCTGGAGCTGCACTGACTCCAAAATCCATCAGGGCTTAAAATGCAATTAAAGTAATTAATAAAAAATAAAATAATTATCAACATTTTCCTATTAGACCTGTCTGCCCTGCAATGTATGAACAACAATACACTTCTAGTCTTCTGTCTCTGCTTCAAGATAAATAAAATTTACTGTGTAAATACTGACACGCCTCAGAGCTTTTCAGCTTGTTTGTTGCGTCGGAAGACACGCTAAAGTAGGTTTTTTTTTTATTTTTTATTTATTTATTTATTTATTTTTTATTAGAACAATACAAACACAAAAAGACATACAAAGACAGTCACAATGACAACTTCACAATCAACAAACTTTCCAGAAAATATACATACAAAAAAACCTCCCCAACAATATCCCGAGCGAACCACAACATCTTAGTGCATTCTAAAAACTATTAACAACAAATTGTAGGCGAGTAATCAGGGATAGAAAAATAATATTAACATCACAATAAAATAAAAACAAAAATAAAATAAAAACGTGGGGTTTATACCAACTTAAATTCTGATATTATTGAGAAAAGTTTGACTGCTGGGGCTGTATTAATTTTTTTCAAAGATTTACAAAATAATAATAAATCATTTTTTAATGCTTTTACAGCAGGAAGACATTTTGTAAAACGACATTTATGAATGTAAAATTTTGCAAACAGTATAATATTATTAATCAAATATTCAACTTTTTTATTCCTTATTGAAATTCCAAATTTTATTCCATTCCAGGAAAATGGTTCAAATTGGATAGATTTAGATATCAACCAGTTATATATTTCTTTCCAAAGATTATTTACAATTTCACACTCGTAGAACAAATGTTCTGTTGATTCCGATAATGATTTACAAAAACGACACTCCTCCATTTCAAATTTAAAAATTCTTTTAATTAATTCCTGTGAAGGGTAAATATCATTTAGAATTTTAAAGTGGATTTC
>NC_056506.1:5547762-5551626 GCF_014905685.2 Nematolebias whitei | reverse complement strand
TTGTGGATTATATGACTTTTTCCAATGGATTACAGACTCTGTTTCCAAGGGGTTAAAGCATTGCTACAATGGAATTATCGAGACGATATGGAATTACCAAGAACATTGTGGAATTACCTTGACTTTTGTTTTCCTTGCTGGATTACTTTTGACTTTTGTTTTCCTTGCTGGATTACTCTTGACTCTTGTTTCTTTGCTGGATTACATCAAGCTTCAAGGACAATCGAAGGCGTAAGTCCATAGTTGGAATTCATCCCCATGGACAGGTGATGATTTCCAAAGGGGGGACTGTAGTGGACTAGGCCCATGTCAAAAACTAAGTCTAAGGTCAAAAATCTTGACCTTAAGAACCTTGTGGGACAGGAACTGTCATTTCATTGATTTGAATCCAGAAATACAGGTTCACCCATCCTGAGACTTTCTTTCTTGAAGATTCAAGTGAAAAGAACACTCTCTTTTTATTATCATTACTATTTTACAAATGTTGATAATCAAAGTGTCTTAGTTCAAACCATTTTAGATGTTGCAGTGAACTAATCAATTTTATTAACTGTGTAATGATTTTTCTTTTCTCGTGCAGAGTTAGAACTCATGTCAAAGCTGTTACAGAGTAACTATGCCTTTTCTGATTTCTGCTTCATCTGAGCAAGTGTAAGTTGGTCCAAGGTTGGAGTCGAACGCAAAACAAGTTGTTGGCATGTTTTTAGAATCCTCTCAGACATAAATATAGAGGTTTTTGGCACCTGTTTCTGAAACGCGCCAAAACAAAACTCTCTCTGTCTGTGAGAACATTTCTGATCTGTTTCATAACAATTCTTGCTGTCTTCTAACCTCTTACGTCACAAAACACACCCCGTCTGGTTGTTTCTGACCAATGGTAATACTCCCAAAAGTGAACCGGGAAACAGCTCTTTAAAATGTCAGTACTTCCTGGTCTACTCAGTTTTCTACTGAGTTCTGCTCGAGTTCTGTTGAAGCTCTGCTCGGATGCTGTTTCTGCACAGTTCTGTTCTGAGAGTTCAGTTCTGTTGAAGCTCTGGAGAAGTTCTGTTCTGTTCAGTTCTGCTCAGTTCTGTGAGAGACGGGATGATCCTGACATGACAACAAAGCTCTTCCGAGTTCCATGGGAATATAACACTTTCACTCGCCACTACTTCTGACGAGCTACAGCCATACTAAGGAGACGCTGGACAGGTAGCGTTAACGGAACACCATATCTGCTGATTATCATCAGAAAGGTAATGGGTCAAGTTTCCTACCAAGCGTACCGAGGCGAGCTGGGTTTCTGATGGAGAGTGTCGGTTCTGGTGAACACTTACTTCCCCTCACACACCCTCTTACTCCCTCTTAACTTCTTTCATCTTTAAACTTTTCTCTCAAGTAGAAATTCTTCCAGATATTTTAGAAATGTCTGTGTAAAATGCTCACCCACATCCATGTGGGTAAAAGATCATAATTGTACAGTTTTCATAAATGTCTGTGGTGAAGCAACGAAAAATCATGGCCGTATGATTTTTCCTGATTGATTGCTTATGTTGTTATTTTCATAATTTGCCAAATTAATGTAAATGTTTGATGTTAAATTTTGATTCTGTAAATAAATGACCGCATTCATTTTGATGGGTCAAACGTAAATGACGTCTCACGTTTGCATTTCCTTAAATTCAATGCACGTTTTATTCAGTCCAGAAAAATGAGGAATCCGCGTTAAATGATGAATATATCCGAGCATCTGTTCATCTACATGGGTCATGTTTCATGGAAAGCTAGTCCCATGTTTTTCTGATTTCCCTGTTAAACTCCTCCACTCCTCAGCCCCTCAGCTCACCTGTGTCACTCCCAATCTTTCTCCAGCTGTGCCTGTGAACTGTGCTTCTTAAGCACACCCAGTATCTGCCTCCTTATTGCCTGATTGCCTCGTGTCTGAAGTATCCTGTGTTCTTGTTCCTGCTCTTATTCCTGACCCACTTCTCGACCGCATATTCCTTGCCTTTTGCTTTGCCTAAGACGGATACTTCTGCCCATCAGACATTTGGACTTCGACTTCTGCTCTGCCTTCTGACCACCAATTCCTGTGGGATCTATAAAGTTCTATCTTATCTTTAACCCTTCGGATAAGTATTGCCTTTTCTGCCTCTATGTGAATCACTCACAACAGTATTTTTGACCACAGTCTCAGACCACAGACACTAGGAGTTGTGAGCTCTCAGAACCAAGCTCCACAACTTGAAGAGGAGTGTTGGATGAACCTTCCAGGTTAAACGCAAGTATCACATGATTCGTCCAAACCTTCCCTTTGTTGCCATTACAGCTTCGGCATCTCCTCCTGTGATCAAGCTCTGCAGAGTCACAGCAGACTTTCTCCCTCAGGAGTTCACATCCTGATAAAGCTTTAAATATTTTTATTCACTCCTGTGTGTGGTTGAATTTCTGGGTCCCCTCGTAATTCATTATACAGTATAAAGTTAAATAATTCTAATGAAAACTAAAACACGTCAGTTGTAACGTCCTGAACAAGGTGGTGGTGGTGGGGGATAAGCTTAAGTTCTATTACTTCTGAATTTTACAGACATACAGACAAAAGCCATCCATCCATCCTTTTTTTTTACCCACTTCATCTTTTTTGGGTCACGGGGGTCACTGGTGCCCATATCCAGCTGTCACTGTGCCAGAGGCAGGGGACATCCTGGACAGGTCTCCAGTTCATCGCAGGGACACATTGAGAGAAATGAGACAAACAATCATTCACTCTTTCACTCTCACCTAGGGACAATTTAAAGTTACCAATCAGCCTACCATGTATGTGTTTGGTCTGTGGGATGAAACTGGAGAAAAACCACGCATGCACAGAGAGCACACGCAAACCCCACCCAGAAAGGCTTTGGCTGGGATTTGATCCGGCAACCTTCTAGCAGAGAGGCGGCAGCTCTACCAACTGTGCCACCATACCACCTACAGAAAAAATACTAAACAAAAATTTAATAATGTGTATACAGAGTCAGCATTTAGATGGAACCACAATGAACTCATTGTTGATTCCTTTTCAGTGGATGTTTAAATTCAAACAAAGCTTCACTCTAAACTGCTGTACAGAATACAGACTATTAAGCTGACTGTTTACAGTTTCAATTCAGCAAAGCACAAGACTTGTGTCCTCACTTCATCCCACATTTGTGACTAACCTCTATTACCAGCCCAGAGAAATACAAGAAGATACATAAATTACATTTCCCAGACCAAGAGGGTGTTTGCCAACAGTTAATACAATTTTTTAATTAAAGTTTTGTGCAATTAGCAGCACAAAAGCTCTATTCACACGGGATTAGTTTTACCTAGGAACCACATGCTATTTGTAATAATTATGGACATTGTCTGCGTTGTTAATCCCGTGCAAATTGGCCATGTCAGTCATTTGTAAAGTAAAAATTACCCCACAAATTGCCTACTATATTTTGTTGAACTCCAAGGTCCTGTAATAATATTAATCCAATGTGAATAGGCATCTCTGTGATTTGGACAGAAATGGGCAAGATCCGATACCTGATGAGGTGTTTTTTTTTATTTTGTTTAAGCAAAATCATTTGGAAAAATACAGAACAAGGCTATTTTAAATGAACTTGTTGCTCGCTTTGGCTTTTGTACAGGTAGATACTGCTACTTCCTTCACCACAGATGACAGCAGGTGTGGAGACATGCATGATCAGCTGACCCATCCATCCATCCATCCATAAATCAATCCATCCATCCATCCATCCAGCCATCCATCCATAAATCAATCCATCCATCCATCCATCCATCCATCCATCCATCCATCCATCCATCCATCCATCCATCCATCCATCCATCCATCCATCCACCTTGTGA
>NC_056506.1:5542129-5547662 GCF_014905685.2 Nematolebias whitei | reverse complement strand
CCATCCATCCATCCATCCATCCATCCATCCATCCATCCATCCATTATATTTACCCGCTTCTTCCTTTTTGGGAAGTGGGAGTCGCTGTTGCCCATGTCCAGCCATCACTGTGCGAGAGGCAGGGGACACTCTGGACAGGTCGCAAGTCCATTTTAACTGTCGGATCATCAGATGCACGGCCGCTCACACGCGCGGCCGGTGACAGCTGTCCATCTGAGTTTAATGTGGCCTTTTTTCCTTTTTTTTTTTTACCTCTTATTTAAACCAGCTGGTTGGACCTGCCTCCTCCTCCTCAACAAGTAGATTGACACAATTTTATATTGTGCATTCTTTAGTTTTGTTGATTCATAAACCACATCAAATATGAGACCGTCCTGGACCGCACATTATATGGACCAGCCTGGTCGTGACAACGCAGCGCGTTAACATCTTATCCGGAAGATGTCCGTAAATTTCAGCTAAATCTCAGGCTTTGGTTATCCCGTGTGAATGTGCCACATAAAAAGCAGATGTTAGGGAGTAATTTATTTATTACACATGGTTCCTAGATAAAAGTAATCCTGTGCAAAGGCTCTAGAGTATATGCAGAACATGACTCAGTTTCTACCACATGAAATTAGCTCAAAACACACACACACACACACACACAATTTGGTGATGATATAATAAACCCATGATGTACTGTATTTAAATATATGTATATGTATATATATATATGTATATGTATATCTATCTATATATATGTGTGTGTGTGTGTGTGTGTGTGTATGTATATATATACGTATACACACACGCACAAACAGATTGTGAGTGTTCCCAAAAACACAATGAAATGTGACGCAGTGACAAAAACTTTTTAAAGCCTGGTAATGATTGACTTACGTGCACACTGAGGTGGCTAAAACACATGGCGAATAGATGGAGTTGCAGCTTTGTGGCTTCCTGTAAGCCAACAGCAAATACTGATAAGGAGCTATGATGTACTGGCATTCTGCCAGCATACACTACAGGATGTTTTTTTCTGTTCAAATGTGTTGCTTGTTAAAAAAACTGTACACTATACAACATTTTAAATATATATATTTTTTTCTTTTGGCTTTTTTGTCTTCAGGGGTCGCCCCAGCGAGTCATCCTCATCCATCTCACTCTTTCTTCTGCATCCTTTGACCTCACTCCAATTACCTCAATGCCCTTTGTAACTGTATCCTTAGATCTCCTCTTTGGCCTTCATCTTTGTCTTTTTTCATGGCAGCTGCATTTCTAACATCATATACCCACTGCCCCTCCTCTGGACATGCCCAAACCATCTCAGTCTGGTCTCTATAATTTTATCTCCCAGTTGTTCAACCTGTGCTGTACCTCTGATGATTTCATTCCTAATTTTATCCATCCTTGTCACTCCTAAGGAGAACCTCAACATCTTAATTTCTGCCACTTCCAGTTCTTTCTCCTATCTTTTTTTCATTTCCACTGTCTCCGGAACATACACCATAGCTGGTCTCACCACTGTCTTGTAAACTTTTCCTCTAACCTTTGCTGGCAACCTTTTGTCACAAATCACTCCTAAAACATTTCTTCATCCACTCCATCCTGCCTGGACTCTCTTTTTCACCTCTTTACCACACTCCCCATTTTCCTGGACATTGGACCCCAAATACTTGAAGTTCTGCACCTTTGTGACCTCTGCTCCTTCTAGCCTCACTGTTCCACCAGCCTCCCTCTCATTCACAAACATGTACATGTACTCTGTCTTACTATGCCTGGCTTTCATACCTCTTCTTTCAAGTGCATATCGCCACCTCTCCAAGTTCTCTTCCACCTGTTTCCTGTTCAAACCACAGATCACAATGTCTTCTGCAAACATCATAGTCCATGGGGATTCCTGCCTGACCTCATCTGTTAGCTTCCGGTTCCAGCTTGCTTGGGAGAGGTTGTTTTCTATTACGCTCTGCTCTACTCGGAGAGCAATTGAAAATTTAACACTTTATATGATTCACACATACTATAAATTGTTTTATGCTGCTCTTCAAACAGTTTGTTAGTATCGTATGCTGGTCATTTGTTGGTTTTACGCTTTATTTTATGTTTACTTTGTCACCCTTCTCTTATAGCAAACGGACTCCGGACCGGATCCATTCCGGATCTAGCATAGGCTCCGGAACAGATCCTCAAAACTGACCCAGATCGGAGTCCACTTGCACACCGGAACGGATCCAGAACAGATAAGGATCACAGATCCTGATCAGATCTGGCCCAGACCCTATCCGGATCCACTCATTAAGTGCCACATCCGGCCCGGATCCATTTTGAATCCGTTCAAGAACACATCATCCGGCCCGGATCCTTTTGGGATCCATTCAAGAACACATAATCTGGCCCGGATCTGTTTTGGATCCGTTCATAGAACACATCATCCGGCCCAGATCTGGTTATCATCTGGCCTGGATCCAGTTTTGACCCGTTTATGATACTCATATCGGAGGTGGACTCGTCTGGTTCAGAATCTTTATTTATCATGATTTAGTTAACAAAAGTAAATGCAGATAAAACTTGGCTTACCAGCTACAGAAGACTCCATAAAAATCCCACCAGTTTAACCTTAAACACATGAAAATGATTTGTGAAGCTGCAAGAGACCTTAAATTGGGTTATTTTGAGTAAATTTACAGTTTTGAGGCTGCACAGTGGCACAGTTGGTAGCACTGTTGCAGGTGTTAGAATCCTAGCCAGGGGTCTTTCTGCATGTGGTTTGCATGTTCTCGCTGTACACTGTAAATCCAAATAAGTTTCCAGAACTCAAAACTTTTGAAGCCAATCAATTGCCACAAAATTTTTGAGTTGATAAACTTAAAATTAATTTTTTTTCCAAAACTTAAATTTCATTAAGTGCTACTTCTACATTTTGATTCCAGTTTAATTAAAATTGTTCATCAAGTCAACTCAGTATACTTTTACTAATCACCATTTAAAGTTTTTAGTCATATAAGTCGAAATTTTTAATTTATCCAGATTTTAAAGTTTTCACTTTATTAACACATGAATTGTTATTTAACATAATTCAAAAATTTAAGTACAAAATCAGACATTTTTAAGTTAACAAAACTCAATTTTTATTAGATTGTTGTCATTGCTTTAAGTACAGAATACTCAAAAATGTTGACTTTGTATTACTCAAAACACATGAAGCAGAACTTAAAAAAATTTGAGACAACTGATTGCCTTAAATACATCAAGTAGAACAAACTTGAAATTACCAAGTTACGTACATGTTCTACATAACAGCTTTTTCTTGGCTTCTTTAAAATAAAAAACTGCTAAATAAATATTGAAAAGGAGAAAAAAATCACGCTAAAACATTTAAAGAGAACAGTATAAAAATAACTTTACATTTACATAAAATGTACAGCTGCAACAATTTAGTAACTTATTTGTTGCCAATGGTTAAGCACCTATTTTAATTGTTTTCAGACATTCTTTCAGATGAAAGCATCACATGTTCAGATTCTAGTGTCTCAAATGTGAAGAGTTTTTGGTTTTATTTGTGAAAATTAAATACTGAGCAACTAATCAATTAATGCAAAAAAATAAATAATGATATTAAATAATAATAAAAAATTTAAAATAGCTGCTGCACTAATCAAAGGCCAAATCAATGAATACTTTCTGCTTTTTGACTAATACCCCAGTAGGGCAAGAGATCAACAACTTGAATCAATTTACAATGTTTTAACTGTTTAACAAATTTTACATTGAAAACTAAAATGTGAATGTGTTACATTAACTGTAAAACCAGTTCTAAATGGGCACAACTTACAATAGTTTTCCTTTAACGTTAAACAAGAACACCGGCCCATTGTGCATTTGGCTGTATGTGCTGAACACATGCCGAGCAGCTTTTAAGGAATCATTTAGAAACCAAAAAAAGCTTTGAACTCAAGGGGAGATGCATTTGTAGTAATGTGGCTTTTTGTGGGTAATTTTTTGGTGCATGTTTAAACTGGCTGCTGTGTTCGTTTTTTTGAGGCTGCCACCTGTGATGTGGCCAGGGACATTTGACAGCCCACACAGGTGTTCCCCATCAGCTGTAATGGCATGAAAGCCAGAAATGGGGAAATAAAAGCACAGGAAAATGAACAGAAGTGGGGCACGTCAGTACGAGAGAGGCGGAACGGCAGATGCGCGCAGCTACCGCTGAGGGGCGAGAGGTGCGTCGGCCAGGGAGTGCAATGGCCGGTGCGCAACCACCACCGAGGGGCAACAGCCGGGGACAAGCAGAGCAGCAGCTTGGCGAAAACTGACGGCATGGTGATTTAGAGCAGAGGCGAGTGGTGGCGAGGATGCACACAAGAAACCAGCTACGCTAGTCGGCACGGTGGATCGTGTCCTGTTAGAGGGTACAGTTGTCCGGGTCTGGTGTCGAGGGTGGAGGACCGAGCGTTTGAGATCGCTGGAGGTCGAGGCCGCCATGGGACGCCGGACTCGAGGAGGTACAAGCGCTGGGTGAGGTCGAGACCATGTAGGGACGCTGGACTCTGGATAGAGTGCCGGAAGACTGCTGAAGGTCAAGACTCTGGACCACCTAGGAGTGCCATGCAAGGGCGAGAGGACCACACCATTTCCCACCTCAGCTAAGACTACTTCTTTTCCCCTCAGACTACTACTGACTGAGATGCCCTTTTCTTTAAATCCTTTTATTTGACAGATTTTGGCAGTTTCTGGAAGGATCGCAAGATTCGTGAGCAGTGTTTTTTTAACAGACGTTTTTTAATTGGAATTTTTTATTGTCTGCATTTTTTTATTTTGTTTGTTTAAATTATGCCTATTTATCCCAGTGCCCCATGGGTCCCCAAATTTGAAGGACAACATGAAAGTTCTAAATATGACGTATGGAAGAGCAAAGCAAGGTATTTTGATGCAAATAATTTTAAATGAACCACAAAAAGTAAAAATTTTGATTGGTACCTTGTCTGGCTTATCAAGACGTCAAAGTAATGTACTCTGTATAATGCTGAACAAGTGCCCTGCACATTTGTGAATTTAATTTAAACAGGACAATATAATCATTCTGCCTGCTGCACACGAGGGCTGCAGATTACACGTACTAGCATATTTAGCTACTTTAACTACTTTAGGTCCCCAAAATGGCGTCGAGCGGAGTGGTCGCGTTATACTGAGGCTGCGCTCACCGTCCCAGATTTATGTTCATGTAAGTGTTAATTCTCCACTATCTAAGTTCTTGACTGGAGTATACTCGCCTGCCATCCAGATGAAAAGCTCTAAGAACCGTGAGGAGGTAAAATCCCTCCAGGTTAGACAAAAAGGAAAAGCTGCGGAGCATGATTATGCTATGCTAACGGAGGATGCTAGCTCTTCTGCTAAGCGGGGCAGAGAACAGCTGACGCCACTGAATACGCCAGAAAAAAGTAAACAGGAGAAAAAATGTAAAGATACAGCCGAAGAAAATGAAGCTAACTTGTTGCAGAAAGAAGTTTTGTTGGCTATTAATCAACTCGGGCAACGACTGGATGGCCGA
>NC_056506.1:5538291-5542029 GCF_014905685.2 Nematolebias whitei | reverse complement strand
AAGTTTTGTTGGCTATTAATCAACTCGGGCAACGACTGGATGGCCGAATGGATGAGCTGAGCTCACAGTTGCAGCAGCATAGTGCTATGCTAGCTTCTGTAGCTAAAACAACACAACTGAACTCAGAAGACATAGAAGACTGCAAAATTAAAATCAAGTCTTTGGAGCAACAGGTGGGCTCTCTCCTTAAAGATAAAGAAGATTTGAAAGAACGGCTGGTGGAACAAGAAAGGTACAAAAGAAGATGGAGTCTTCGGATGAAAGGGAAAAAAGAAGATGTAAACGAGAACATCAGAGCCGACACCGTCAACCTGCTGTGCAAAGTAGCCCCAGAGCTGGCGGAGAATATGGAGGATGGAGTGGACATTGTTCACAGAGTAGGACGAAAGACAGAGGACAGGCTCCGACAGATCATCATCCTCTTCTCCAAAAGAACCATCCGAGATGAAATCTGGAAAAGAACAAAGTCATCAGCGGTCTGCAGAGAGGCGGGGGTCCGGTTTGCTGAAGATCTGACGAAGGACGATGTTCTGGCAAGACAAGCGCTGTGGCCCAAGATCGAGCAAGCGAGGAAAGAAGGGAAAGCTGCAGGTTTCCGAGGCCCATTTGGATACATCAATGGCAAGCGCATCGAAGAGAGACCTAAAGGAGCGGGTTGAGTATTTAAGATATATGAAGGTTATGTGGAGAGATTGTTTTAAAAAGGGGACATTCACAGGTTTTATTCTACCTCCTTAACTGTTTTTTCTATTTTTTTGATTTGTTTATGTGTTCATTGTTGCCATTTCAAAATGGCCTTTTTTGTTCATCGTTTAATGCGAGGGGTTTAAAAGACTCAGTCAAAAGAAAAGCTGTTTTTATTTTTTGTAAGGGGCTAAGGTCAAATATTTTCCTTTTTCAAGAGACTCATTCTGAGAAGTCTGATGTTAAATTTTGGTCCCAGCAATGGGGAGACAAGATCATATGTAGTCATGGATCTAATCGCTCGGCAGGAGTTGCAATTTGTTTTCATAAATTTTCTGGTGAAGTTGTTGCAGAAAAGAAAGATGATGAAGGTCACTGGGTAGCTTGTGTTTTGACAAGAGAAAAAGCCACTGTCATTCTGTTCAATGTTGATGGATACAACGACGAACTTAGAAATAAAACTTTGCTTTACAAAATTACAAATATTATAGAAGAGCTGAAAACAACTTATTTTACTGATTTTGTAGTAGTTGGAGGGGATTTCAATATGGCCATAGATGAATGTTTAGATAGATGGCCCTCAAAATATTCACAATGTCATCCAAACCCTATTATTGGTAATTTTATGAGTGTGAATGGTCTGATGGATGTGTGGAGAACCTGTAACCCTAACACAAGACACTTTACATGGTTTAAACCGAATGGAAGCTCTAAATCGAGAATTGATTACTGGTTAGTTTCTGCTTCCATCATGCAGTTTGAAGTCTCTGCTAACATTTCTATAAACCCCCTCAGTGATCATTGTGAAATAAGTTTGATCATTTCTAATCAGACTTTTTCTAGGAGAAGAAAGGATTATTGGAAGTTTAATTCATCCCTTTTAAAGAACGATCTATATTGCTGTAATGTTAAAGAATTGATCTTAGATATTAATAAGAATACCAACTTATCCCAAATACAAAAATGGGAATTTTTAAAATTTTCAATAAGAAAACTCTCTATTACCTTTAGTAAAAGACAAAAATTGGAAACAAGGGAGAAGGAAACTAACTTGGTTCAAACATTGCTAAATTATTACTCTAAAGTGAATTGGTCAGAAGAAGATAAAATAGAAATATCAAATATACAGACTCAGTTAGACCAGTTTTATCTTAATAAAGCCCAAGATGCATTTGTCAGATCACGAGCAAAGTGGATAGAAGATGGGGAAAAAAATTCATCTTTTTTTATTAGGCTGGAAAAAAGAAGACAAGAAAAAAATGCAATTTCTTGTCTTTTAATTAATGAGAAGGAATGCACAAACTCTAAAATAATTTCTAAAGAAATTTATAAGTTTTATAGTAATATTTATTCTCCTTCTTATAGTGAACAAGATTCAAAAATTTTCTTTCAAATGACAGGAGATAAGATTCCAAAAATTGATGAGCACTTCAAAAATTTATGTGAAGAAAATTTAAAATCAGAAGAATTAGATGAAGTTATTAAAAAAATTGCATCTGATCGTTTGCCTGGTCCAGATGGATTAACTGCTAATTTCTATAAGCATTTTTGGGAAGAAATAAAAACATTATTATTTGATGCAATTGTAGAAAGTATTAACCAAAAGGAATTGATGACAACGATGAAACAAGGTTTAATAAAATTAATCCCTAAACCAGAAAAAGACAAAAGAATCTTAAATAATTTAAGGCCTATTACTCTTCTTAATACAGACTATAAACTCCTCACCATGGCTCTGGCATCTAGGTTAAAATCAGGTCTAGGAAAAATCATAAGCAACTCTCAATCAGGATTCATGAAAGGTAGATCAATTCATAATAATATCAGATTAGTTTTAGATCTTATAGATTATAGTGATCTGGTAGAAGATGATGCTTATATTTTATTTCTTGATTTTCAAAAAGCATTTGATTCAGTTGAACATCCTTTTATTTATGATACATTAAAACATTTTGGATTTGGAGAATATTTTTTGGACATAATTAAGATGTTACACACAGATATTAATAGTTGTGTTTCCCTTCCGGAAGCTACAACTTCAAGATTTAATATAGGAAGAGGAATAAGACAAGGTTGTAGTTTATCTCCATTGTTGTTTATTACAGTCGCTGAATTACTGTCCATCCAATTAAAAAACTCAGAAATTGAAGGTATTAATATAGATGGGTCAAAAATACTTATTAGTCAGTTAGCGGATGACACAACTCTGTTTTTGAAAGATAAAGACCAAATACCTGTCGCTCTTCAGGTGATGGAATCATTCTCCAAGGCTTCAGGTCTAATTCTTAATCTTAATAAATGTGAACTTTTAAGTATTCGTGACACCTCGGAAAAGATGCTGTGTAATATCCCAGTGAAAAAGGAGGTCCGTTACTTGGGTGTATGGATATCTAAAGATTCTAAATCTAGTATCAGTAAGAACATTCAGAGTCCGATTGAAAAATCCAGAACAATCCTAAATAATTGGCTGCAGAGAGACTTGACATTATTTGGAAGATCATTATTGACAAAAACTGAATTTATCTCCAGACTAATATATCCCATTTATTCTTTACCCCTCTCCACAAAAGCCACTAAAGAAATAAACACCTTAATTTTTAATTTCATTTGGAAAAATAAACATCATTACATCAGGAAAGCAGACATGATTAAAAGTTATGAGGAGGGAGGAATAAAAGCGATTGATTTTGAAACCATGAACGGTGCTCTAAAACTAAGATGGCTTCAGTCATTTCTAAGAAGTAGTGAAGATATTTGGTTCTCTTTACCTAAATTTGTATTTAGAAAATTAGGTGGCCTAGATTTCCTTTTGAAATGTGACTTTGAGGTTTCCAAGTTACCCGTGAAACTCTCTGCCTTTCATCAACAGGTCCTGTTCTACTGGAAAATGGTTTACAAGCATAACTTTAGTCCACATAATGTCCCACTGTGGAACAACAGGGTGATTCTAAGGAGAAGAAAATCAATATTTATGGAGGGATGGATGGAAAAACAAGTTTGGTCTGTTGTTCATTTGATGAATGATGAAGGGGATTTGTTAAAATATGAGGAATT
>NC_056506.1:5523244-5538191 GCF_014905685.2 Nematolebias whitei | reverse complement strand
AACATAGCAGTGGTTTGTGCTGTGTCATTAGGGGCTGGTAGACATTCTACCCATTTGGTAAACGCGCAGGTTACCGTGAGAAAATATTTATTTCCTCTAGAGGTCTTAGTGAGTGGTCCGACCCAGTCAATCTGGAGGTCCGACCATGGAAATGCAATGCCTCTACTATGCAGTGGTGCTCTGTGAAGTGGTCTGGATGGTTGAAACTGGCCACAGATCAGGCACCCTTTTTATGTAGTCTTTGACATCCTTTTTCATTCCAGGCCAATAAGCAATCTGTTTCAATGCTTTCAGCGTGGCATTGTCACCCTTATGTCCTGCGGACGGAAGGTCATGTGCATGGACTAACATCACCCCCCTGTGGTCATGGGGGACCACGAACACAGGTGAGGACGTCCGTCCATGAGCAAAAGTTAGGATGCCCTTAAGTAGTTTTATCTGTTTGCGCAGCTGAAAGAGGACTTTAAGGTCTGGATTGGAATCCAGCTCGTCTTTCGATGGAGTGTATTTGTCTGGGTCAGTCAGATACAACATCATCGAGTTAATTGCAGGATCCAACTTCTGAAGTTGGATGATGTCCGGGTCGGTCAACATTGGGCGCACAGAAACTGTGTTATCAGCAGGTTTAGCTGCTGCTTGTGCGCGTGTGACTGCCATTACCTCAGTTGTAGCTTGTGACGACTGAGTGTTGAGTAGCCAGGAGGGGTTAAAGGACCACGTGGGTCCGTCAACGGCCCCTTCTTTGGCTAGGGAGTCTGCAAGGTCATTGTAGTACTTGTCATCGCCTGGGACTCTGGAGTGTCCTGGAACTTTCTTCCAGAAGATCTGTAGATCATGTGATGTCACCAAGTGATCACATGTCATGAAAAGCTCTTTGTGTTTTACCACCTTTTTGTTGCTTGTGAGAAAACCGTTCTGTTTCCACAGAGCGAGATGACACAAGAAACTAAGTCGAGCATAGTTAGAGTCAGTGCAGATGACTAGCGTCTGGATGGAGCGTTCCACTGCCATCTGTAGGCCTATTAGGATTGCAGCTATCTCAGCGTACTGAGAAGACTGAGAGCCCAATTTATAGCCAAATGTGACCTGTTCCAGGTCTTGGAGGAGAACTCCTCCAACACCTGCTTTGCAGACTTTCTCGTGGTGGAATGAACATCCATCCACGTACAATGTCGCCATATCTTTACAGATATTGCCATCAAAGAAGTGGTGATTTGGGTCCTCAGCAGCTGAGGGTTTGCTCACAACCGGCTGTTGGGTAGCTGGTACATCCTGTGTACATTCTTGGCAGATTGCCAAATCAGTGCCCAAGTGCGACTTCTTATTTTGACCGTAGCGGATGTCTAGGTTAAAACTTTGAAGTGCCATAAGCCAGGTTGCAACACGTGAGTTTGTCACCACACCATCTCTGATGCGTTGGCTGTTCAGAAACGTTACTGGCTGGTATTGTGTCTCAACAATGATCCTCTGTCCACCAATATAGCAGGAGAAATGTTTCACTGCCCACACAGTGGTCAATAGAGCCTTCTCACAGTCCGAATACCGTAATTCAGGGCCTGCCATTGTTTTGCTGGCGTAGGCCACAACACGCTTGTCTTTGTCGTGTATTTGGTACAGACCTGCACTCATGCAGTAAGTTGAGAAACCCACTTCCAAGTAGAACTCTTTGTTGTAGTCTGGGTAGACTAGACATGGGGCCAACTTGAGCCTGTCTTTAAGAGCGTTCATTGCCTGCTGCTGTGTATCAGTCCAGACAAAAGGAACGTCTTTCTTTAAGAGTTCAGTCAGTGGTTTTGCGAGATCCGCATAATGCTCTATGAACTGGCGAGAGTAATTACACACTCCCAAGAAACTCTGTAGTTCCTTGAGATTGGTCGGGACTTTGAGGTTGTCTAGGCCTTGGGTGCGAGTCAACTGTGGTTGTATTCCGTCCGGACCTACTAGGAGGCCAACGTAATCCACCCTGGTTCTGCACCACTGGCATTTCGACAGCGAGATTTTAGCACCAGCAGTCGTTAGCTGATTTAAGACGTGGTCGATCTCAGCCAAATGAGAGTCCAGTGTTGGCTGCCTCAAAAGGATGTCGTCCACGTAGATCAGTGTCCCACGCTCGTGGGCGTCTGGACATGCTTTGTTCAAAAAGATGTTGAACTCTGCAGGTGAGTTAGCGTAGCCAAAGGGACACCTGGTAAAGGTGTATTGTCGGCTGCCAAAAGTGAAAGCTAGTTTGTGTTGGTCCTCGGCGCGCACAGGGATGGTCCAAAAACCAGAGGCGACGTCGAGGGTCGAGAAGTACTTACCATCGGTGACCTTTGGCAGTTCCTGATGGAGCTGAGTCATTGGCCACCTGGATAAGGGTACTTGTTTATTTAGCTTTCTGTAATCTATGGTAAGTCTCCACTTACCATTTGGTTTTAAAACTGGCCATAGAGGCGCAGAGTAGGTGCTATTACATTGTCTGATTATACCTTTGACCAAAAGGTCATCAATGATCTCCTGGACAGGCTGGTGTGTCGCCAGAGGGATCTTGTATTGTCTGACAAATGTTGGCGGTGCGTTGGGTGGGGTTGGGATTCTCACTGCGTGGAGTGAGGTCAACCCACAATCTGTTGAATCAGTTGCAAATGACTTTTCATATTTTAAAAGAACTTGGCGAAGTTTGTCTCTTTCTTCATCAGATGTCAGAGCGTCGGCTTGTGCGACCACCTGATCAATCTGTGATGAGACTGATAAGGGTTCTTGCTCCTTGGGGAGCTCCAACGAATCCCTTTCTGAGTCATCGGGCCTGTCTATGGGTAAAACACCATAGGTTTGAGGTCCTTGGTCGACATCATTGGTTGAGAAAAGAGCTATGGCCTGTGTTGGTTCCGTGAACCATACTGGCCCAGCTTCT
The DNA here is from genome assembly GCF_014905685.2 of Nematolebias whitei. NCBI lineage: Eukaryota > Metazoa > Chordata > Actinopteri > Cyprinodontiformes > Rivulidae > Nematolebias > Nematolebias whitei. The sequence continues at coordinate 5,535,298 of NC_056506.1, read as the reverse complement.
TGACTCGGTACCAGGTTATCTGGGAGTCCTCCCAGAAATGGAATGCCTAGTTCAAAATCATGAAAGTCGGTTGAAATCAACCATCCTAGCATAATCTTTTTTGGGATCAGCACCTCATCCATGCCAGTGTTACACACAGCAATAGATGTGGTCCTGGAGTCAAGACTCACCTGGTTCGTGGCTTCCACGGACAGTCCCAAGTTGAAAAATGCAGGAGAGGGTTGAAAATATGCCTGTTTATGGCTAATAGCTTGTCCAGCTATTATGTGGATTCGCACCATTAGGTTAATCACCTGTGGTGGTACTGTGGTGGTTTGGTTGCTAGCAACTTGGCAGGCCTCTGGAATGGTCTGCCCAGCCTTAAGGTTTGCTGTGTCCAGCACAGGAGGATCCTTTGTGGCTGGTTTCAGGGACCACAGCACCTTGTTGATGGTGTCCACATGGACACCTAACCTTACCAAAATGTCAGAGCCTATGTAGGATGCATGTGGTAAGTTTTGGATAACGAGAAATGGGTGAACCAGTTCTCGTTGGTTCCAGTTCAGTTTTAGGTTAATGACTCCTTCTGCGGTCATTACCTGTGAACTATTGGGAACTAATGGAAAGCGGAAAGCTTTTTTAATTAGTTCTAGACCAACGTGTTTGTGAACCAAGGTTTCGTAGAAAGCTCGGTTAATTGCTGATTTATCTGTCCATAGAGACAGTACAGCATCGTTGGTGTGGGACCCTTGGATCTCTACACCCTTAACTACCAGTGGTAGGTAGTGTTTGGTGGACTCTGACTGCTCCAGCTCACAGAGGAGGCTGTCTTGTTGAGTCAGAGTTTGGACCTCTTGGGTTTCTTTGGTTTCACATGGTGTCAGAGGAGTACTCACCGGGCTCGTGTCCTCGGCTGAGGAGTCCTGTGCGCCTTCCGCGGTACCTGCTGTTGGGCAGTCTGTGTCACACTCCGGAGGCGTATCGATTGGCAGTGGCTTGCTCACTGTTGTCCACATTGTTTGATCAGCATAATCTATAATCGCGCCGAAGCGATTTATAAAATCCTGGCCAACCAAAAATGGGAATGAGTCAACATGGGTCACGTGTACCGGGTGGTACAGTGTCATATTGCCAATCTGCATGTGAACCATTGCTATAGCTGTCAGGGTTGTTTTCTTTTCTGAGAGACCCTGCATTTCTATAGCACATTCAGAGAGAGGTATTTCCCTGTTAACACTGGCAGCGGCCGACCTCAGCTCCTCGAACAGTTTAGCTGACGTAATTGTTATGTCTGCCCCACCGTCCAAGAGTGCTTCGTGTGTGAGGATGCCTTCGAGTGTTACTGACAGGTACGCCTTTTTGGCGACCCCCCTTCTGATAAAGTTACACAGAAACCTTTTAGGTTTTTTCTGACGCTTCTTCACGCGTTCAGCCTTATCTGTGTAATTGTGGTTTGCCTGAACCGTCAGCACAGCAGAAGCTGTTTCTGAGTGTTCAGCCTGCGATGACTCGTCATCGCTCGTGTGTGTGTTTACCCCCCCTTCTTCCGATGAGGGGTTGTTTGAGGCAACAACAGTTATGTCTTGGTGTGTTCCACCGACATCTGTTATGTTGTCATTCGCGCCCTCAGATGTAATAGGAATTACATTACTGCAAAGTGCTCCTGGTTGGGTTCCCGTGTCAGTGTGTTTCAAAGTTTCTAACAACCTGCGTAGTTTCTCTGTCTCTTCCGAGCTCAGAGGTGTAGGGCCTTGTTTCTGGAACTTTTGTGATTTTTTCGCCTCGGTTCGTTTCATCCGAGGTGGGGGACGGTCAGGTACGTCTTGCGGGGTTTCCTTTACGTACTGCCCCTGCTGATATGGTTTCTCATATCGTTGCGTCCTGCGCCCACCCCTTTTTCGATAATCACTGTCTTCCTCTGAAAGAGGAGCCTTTTTGTCCCAGCGTGCACCTTCAGGACGCGGTTTGTTAGCTTGAACAGACTGTTTTCTCTCTTTCTTCTTAGGAGGAGGCGGCGAAGCACGTTGTCCTTCTAATTCAAGAGGGAGGGGTTTAACCTTTACACTAGGAAACACTTCTATGGGCGTCTTAGCATGAGAACATGCTTCAAACACATTCACAGCACACTGCTTAATCTCACTGATGGATTTTTCTCTGAAATTTGCCATCATTTGTACTGATTTTTTAAAATCAGAGTGGAGATTTTTGCTGAAAACAAACTTAAAACCATCATCTTCTTCCATTCCGGTCTCATTTCTGTTACCAAAATAAGCTTGGAAGATTCTTTTGTAATAAACTTTTGGATGTTCAGTTTTACCCTGCGTGACCTTGTCTGCAGCTGGGAAACCAGCAGGTCCCGTGCAGGGGTCGTACTCTCTGATCAAAGCTTCACACAGAAGGTTGTAATCCCTCTTCGTTGTATCAGGTAGACGCTCGATGAAGGTGAACACCTCTCTGTCCGAAGTAAGCCGTATCAGACTGATCTTATCCTCTGTCGTAGCATTAGGATAAGATCTCAATCTGAACTCCAGATCTTTGAGATACGCTTTTGTTCCAGCTGACCCCATGGGTCCGGGAACAAAGCGTTGTACATATTTTGAGATCTTCTGCAAATCATCCATTGAAGGAGACTATATCACCGGTCTAACTTGTGTGACTGGTGGTGCAGACTGGTCAAGGCCTGCCCCTACCGCCCATGGTGGGGGTGGCTGATAAGGGTTGGTAGGAGGAGGTGCATATCGGTGCAGGTCTGTCCCCACCCTCCGAGATGGGGGTGGAGAGGACTGCATGGTGTCAGGAGGAAGAGGTGCAAGTGGGTGCAGGTCTGTCCCTACCACCCGTGGTGGGGATGGAGATGACTGCATGGTGCGTACCGATTCAGTGAGATGATATCGGTGCAGGTCCATCCCCGCCGCCCGAGATGGGGTTGGGGGTGGCCGCATGGCGTTAGGAGGAAGAGGTGCAAGTGGGTGCAGACCCGTCCTTATCCCCCGGGTTGGGGGTGTTGAAACGGGGCTAAGGGGAGGAGGTGCAACAGCACCTGTCTGGGGTGGTTGTAGCTGACCCTGTTCGTCTCTGAGTCTCAAACCAGCCAGCTCCATGTCAGAAATCAGGTTTGTACCCGGATATGAGTCTGAAAAGGAGAGGTGTGACGAATTGTTAAATAAATCTGAGTTGCTGGAACAACAAATTCAGACTGATAGGGACCTCTCAAAGACTGAGCTGTCAGAACAGGCTCAATCATATGAGGTGAAGATTGCGGATAAGGAACAAGCGTACGAAGCCGCGTGTGCAGATAACAATATGTTACAAGCACGATTGCAGTCCATTTATGAGCACGTGACGGGCCACTACACCCATTAAAGTGACTGTTCCTCAAGGTTCAGCTCCCAGTGGATCATCAGATGGACTTGGATGAATTGGGTGGGTGGAAGGGGTCCAGAGTAAGGCATAGGAAGCACCTTGACTCGGGATACATGAAAGGTGGGGCAGAGTTGAATCGGACGTCCCAGAGACTGTCCAAAGCAGGGCAAGAGTTCAGGCAGGCATCCCAGAGATAGTTCAGAGTGGGGCAAGAGTTCATATGGATGGCCTGGAGACCATCCATCACGGGTGAGAGGCACCCACCTGGACCCTCTCAGAATCAGGTGAATGAAAGCCAAAGAGACCACAGACGAGACAGCTGTAGCAAGTGAGCCAGACAAGGAACCAGTGATAATGGATGCAGTGACAGATTCTGAACCAGTGAAGAAGGATACAGCGGTAAACGCAGATGAGGAACCAATGATGATGGATGCAGTGGCAGACCAGGAACTATTGACAATGGATGCAATGGCAAATGAGGAACCATAAATGATGGATGGGGTGGAAGAGGAGGAATCAGTGACGATGGATACAGTGGCAGACACAAACAAGAAACCAGTTACAATGGGTGTGGTGGCAGACATTGAACCACTAGAGGGAGGAGATGCTGGAGGTGAGAACAGGGATGCTGCAGCAGGCGATGAGACCAGGGAGGCTGCAACAGGTGATGAGACCGGGGGGCTGCAACAGGTGATGAGACCGGGGACACTGCAGAAATCTTGGGACCCACAGTAGGACTGAGACCCATAGGAGGGAAGGAGGTAAAGTGAGAGGTGTCCTCTAGGACCCCCTTGGAGACAGAGTGAGAGGTGTCCTCCAGGATCCTCTCGAAGACACATGAAGGAAATGGGTCTTCACCCACTGGGAGACAGGGAAATTGTGGGCTGTCTTCTTCGACACCCACAGAGAGGCATGGCATTGGGCTGCCGTGTTCGACATCCACAGAGAGACATGGAGGTGGGCTGTTGTCCTCGATACCCACGGAGACATGGAAAGGTGAAACATCATGGCTGACATCCATGGAGACACTGGAAGGTGAAGTATCATGGCTAACCCCCATGGAGACAGAAGGAGGTAAGTCGTCATGGCTGACATCCACTGAGACAAGTGGGGGTGAGGTGTCGTTGTTGTCAACCCTCACAGAGACACAAGAAGAAGGGCTCTGCTTCTTTGTCATTTAGGGCGGCTGGGGCTGAATGGTTAGAGCAGTTGTCCTCCAATGTAACATGATTCTGAGTATTAATGACCCCAAAATGGCAGACTGAACAGACTCGAGACTCAGGTAAAACAAAAAGTGATATGTATTTACAATGCAGGAAAAAAACTGGTGGCTGGGCTGCGGAGGGAAGAAGGAGATTGGATGAGTAATTGATTCCAAAGAGATGGTCCAGTGAATAATTATTCTGTTTAGGAAATCCTTCCTTACAGTTGGTTCGGTTGCAGATGGTGTCAGATGGAGGAGTCCAATGTTGGGCCTTGAGTGGGTAATGCCAGTGTGCATGTTTGGAGGACCAGAGCAGCCAAGGAGCCAGGAGGGAGCCGAGGAAACAGGACGAGGCAGAACTTGCAGACAGACAGAAAATCATAAGGTTAGTCAGAATTCACCAAAGTACATGTGAAGGCTTTCACTGATTTACCAAAGGCAATCAATGCTCAAGCATTGGCTGAACGTCTGGCACGGGTTTAAATAGTGCAGCAGGTACTGGTCTGGAATCAGGTGCAGGTGTGATCCATTAGGTGCTCGTTGACTGCGTAGGAAGGAGGTAGAGGTAGAAAGAACTAGGAATCCCACAGTGCCCCCCTGTTAAACATCGCCTCTTGGCGATTTCTTATGGGGATGTTCTTTAAAGAAGGTAGAGATCAGAGTGGGGTCGAGAATAAAAGATCTGGGTACCCAAGAGCGTTCTTCAGGGCCATACCCCTCCCAGTCAACTTAATACAGGAGACCTCGACCCCTGCGACAGACATCCAACAGTTGTCTCACTGTAAAGGCAGGGTTATCATCAATCAATCGAGGGGGAGGAAGGGAGTTGGGAAGGGGGTTCAGGGGACTCTCTGAAACAGGTTTCACTTGAGAAACATGAAATGTTGGGTGAATTCTCATTGTTGAAGGTAATTGAAGGCAGATAGCAGAAGGATTTATGATCCTGGTTGTGGGGAAGGGGCCAACAAATCTGAGAGCCAGTTTCTTGGGGGTGTCCTTTAACTTGATGTCCTTAGTGGACAACCATACCTTCTGACCCACTTGGTACCTGGGAGCAGCGGAATGGTGTCGATCTGGCGCCAAATCCTGTGACACCGACGGAGGTGATGCTGAACAGAGGGGACAGAAATTTCAGACTCCTGGGTGGGAAACAGGGGAGGGGAGTATCCCAGGGAAGCTTCAAAAGGAGACAGGCCGGTAGCAGAAGAAGTGTGAGAATTATGTGCATACTCCACCCATGGTAGATGTTGACTCCAGGTAGTGGGGTTATTTTCAATCACACATCTGAGGGCTGTTTCCAGGTCCTGGTTACACCTTTCAATCTGTCCATTCGATTGGGGGTGGTACCCCAAGGTCAAACTGGAGGTGGCGCCTAGAGCTTGACAGAAGGATTTCCACACTTGGGAAGTAAACTGTGGACCCCTGTCGGAAACAATGTCAAGAGGGATCCCGTGCAGACGAAACATGTTTTACAAGGATCTGAACAGTCTCTGATGCTGAGGGGAGTTTAACCAATGGAATAAAGTGAGCAGCCTTTGAGAAATGGTCAACAATAGTGCAAATGGCAGAGTTACCTTCTGATACAGGGAGACTAGTGACGAAGTCAAGGGCAATGTGAGACCAGGGACATCCAGGGGAGGGTAGGGGGAGAAGAAGGCCCGCCGGAGGTTGGTTGTTGTTCTTGTTGCATGAACAAGTAGAACATGCTGCTACATACTCCTTGATGTCCTTATCCATGTTGGGCCACCAGAAATGTCTCTTTGTGAGAAGGAGGGTGCGCCTAATGCCCGAGTGACAAGAAAATTTTGCAGCATGAACCCAATGAAGGACCTTACTTCTCACTGTTGCAGGGACAAATAGTCTCCCTGGGGGGCCAATGCCAGGATCTGGGTCTCCCTTTTGGGCGTCGAGGATCTCCTTTTCGATGGCCCAGGTCATAACTCTCACCGTGCAAGATCGTGGAAGGATATTCTCAGGGACCTTAGGTTCCTCAGATGAAGAAAACTGTCAAGAGAGTGCATCAGGTTTAATATTGCGAGTACCGGGGATGTAGGTGATAGAGAAATTGAACCGGGCAATAAACAGTGACCAACGAGGTTGATGAGCATTGAGTCTTTTGGCCCACTGAATGTAGGCCAGGTTCTTGTGATCGGTTCGGATGATGAATGGGTGTTCTGCTCCCTCTAGCCAGTGCCTCCACTCCTCCAAAGCCATTTTTATGACCAGCAATTCACAGTTGCCCACATCATAATTTCTTTTGGCTGGTGACAACCGTCAAGCGAAGAAAGCACATGGATGCATATTACCATTTGAGGATCTTTGGGAGAAAACTGCACCAGCCCCCATGTCCGAAGCGTCCACCTCCACTACAAATTGTCGGTGGGGGTCAGGATAGGACAAGATTGGAGCTGATGAAAAGAGATGCTTCAGGGCCTGGAAGGCATTCTCAGCCTCAGGGACCAAGAGAATTTGTGTGAAGGTGATGTGAGTTGAGTGAGAGGCGTGGCTACCTTACTGTAGTTCTTGATGAATCGTCGATAGAAATTAGAGAACTCCAGGAACCGTTGAAGTTGTTTGCGGTCCTGGGGTGTGGGCCAGTTAGTCACGGCCTTAATTTTCTCTGGGTCTGAGCGAACCTGCCCCTCCTCGAAGATAAGGCCCAGAAAGATTATAGATGATATGTGGAACTCACATTTTTCTGCCTTCACAAACAGCTTGTTCTCCAGGAGTCTCTGCAGAACTGCCTTAACGTGTCCTGTGTGCTGAGAGGAGTCCTTGGAGAAAATCAAGATGTCATCCAAATAGACAAAAATGAACACGTTTAAAAATCCCTTAACACATCATTGATAAGATTTTGAAAGACGGCAGGTGCATTGGTGAGTCCAAAGGGCATTACGAAATATTCAAAATGGCCTAATGGAGTCTTAAAAGAAGTTTTCCATTCATCCCCCTTCCGAATTCGTACAAAGTGGTAAGCATTACGTAGGTCCAATTTTGTAAATATTTTAGCATCCTGTAGTTGGTTGCAAACAGAGTCCATCAGGGGAAGGGGATACTTATTTTTAACGGTGATCTGGTTAAGCCCTCTGAAGTCTATGCAGGGTCTTAGTGTCTTGTCCTTCTTAGAGACAAAGAAGAAACCAGCACCGAGGGGGGATATGTAGAGGGATGAATAATACCAGCCCTTAGGGACTCGTCAATATATTTCCTCATAGTCTCTCTTTCCGGGCCCGACAAGTTGTATAGTCTACTGGAGGGCAGGGGAGCACCAGGAAGAAGATCTATGGGGCAATCGTATGGTCTATGGGGTGGTAATGATAATGCCTCCTGTTTGCTAAAAACAGAGGCTAGAGAATGGTACTCAGGAGGAACCTTGGAGAGGTCAATCTCTTCAGAGGTTGGGAGCGGAAATGACCCAGGAGAAATAGTAGAACGTAAACATTCACTAGAACAGCCCTCCCCCCACCTTTCGATTTGCTTACTCCTCCAGTTGATAAGAGGGCTGCGTTTATTAAGCCATGGGTAACCCAGAATGAGTTTGGGTCTAGTGGATTCAAAAACAAAAAATTCAGTAAGTTCATGGTGATTACCTGAGAGGACTAGATGGAGAGGATGAGTCCTGAGAGAGACGGAGGAAATGGTCTGACCGGTGAGTGCAGCCACGTTGATATTCTGATTTAGAGGAACAGTTGGAATGTTAAGTTTCTTTACAAGGTATGCACTGATGAGATTCTGTTCGGCCCCCGAATATATCAGGGCCTGAGTAGAAAATTTTGTATTTGTAACGCACAGGATAGTAGGTAAATAAAAATTGTGATCAGGAAAAAAAGCAATGTTACCCACCAGTATCTCCTGAACTACTGGGGATGCTTCCCTTTTAACAGGAGCTGGTAATCTCTCACATAATGGTCAGTTTTGTCACAGTACATACACTCATTGGCCACAAATCTCCGCTGTTTCTCCTCTGGAGATAATTTTGTCTGTCCCACCTGCATAGGTTCTGGTTCGGAGGATGTTGTGAGTGGAGCTGAAAATTTACTTCCGGTTTCAAGGAAGCTACGAAACTTATAGCTCTTTTCCATATTACGTTCTCTGATCCTGTTGTCAATGCGGATCGCAAGACTAATAAGCTCATCTAAGTCTCGGGGGGACTCACAAGTTACAATTTGGTCTTTGATGTTGTCATTTAGGGCATTTAGAAAGGCGCCCCTTAGCGCGACTTTATCCCATCCGGACTCTTCCTCAATAGTGCGGAAGCGGATAGAGAACTCAGAGACAGATCTTGACCCCTGTCGAATCGTGAATAGTCTTTGTTCTGCTTCCTCTTGGAGCAACGGGTGATCAAAGGCTAATCACAACTCTTTAATGAAAACAGCGTATGGCAGGGAAGCAATGGGATGGGAGCAAAGGTGCACGTGTGCCCATCTTAGAGCCTCACCTTTGAGGGCACTTACAATATACGTGATCCGGGACGAATCGGAAGCGTACCTGATAGGAGCCTGGCTGAACGCAAGATCACACTGCAGGAGGAAGCCTCCAAACATTTTGGAGTCACCTTCGAAGAATTCGGATGGCCGCACGTCTGGTTCTCAGGTGCAGGGGGTCATAGGCACAGAGAGGGGTTTGGGTTGGCTGACAGGGGATGGGCCCCTTGCAGCTCCTGCCAGGGTTGAAGGCTGTTGCCCAATGTTGTGGACCATGTTGCCGAGCTCCTGCTGCTGTGCGAGGATCTGTTGGAGGGTATGATCATGATTATCAATACGGGTACTTTGTGATCTTAAGGCCTGAGTTATCGGACTCTCTTCAGTCATGCCTTGAGGGTCTGAGTGGCTTGAGCATTCTAACATGATTCTGAGTACTAATGACCCCAAAATGGCAGACTGAACAGACTCGAGACTCAGGTAAAATAAAAAGTGATATTTATTTACAATGCAGGAAAAAAATGGTGGCTGGGCTGTGGAGGGAAGCAGGAGATTGTTTGAGTAATTGATTCCAAAGAGATGGTCCAGTGAATAATTATTCTGTTTAGGAAATCCTTCCTTATGGCTGGTTCGGTTGCAGATGGTGTCGGATGGAGGAGTCCAATGTTGGGCCTTGAGTGGGTAATGCCAGTGTGCATGTTTGGAGGACCAGAGCAGCCAAGGAGCCAGGAGGGAGCCGAGGAAACAGGGCGAGGCAGAACTGGCAGACAGACAGAAAATCACAAGGTTAGTCAGAATTCACCAAAGTACATGTGAAGGCTTTCGCTGATTTACCAAAGGCAATCAATGCTCAAGCGTTGGCTGAACATCTGGCATGGGTTTAAATAGTGCAGCAGGTACGGGTCTGGAATCAGGTGCAGGTGTGATCCATTAGGTGCTCGTTGACTGCGTAGGAAGGAGGTAGAGGTAGAAAGAACTAGGAATCCCACACAATGCAAGAGTTGGGGGTTCGAATCCACCCGCAGTCACATGCTGAATTGTCCCTGGGCAAGACACTGACCCCCTCATTGCCTCTGATGTGTGTCCCAGCGGTGTATGAATGTGATAAAGCTCTGATTAGTTTCTTTAGAATGATTTGTTCAATTAGCTTTGTAGAGATACAGTAGAGTGCTGTATAAATGGGGAAATGAGGACAGATTATAGTGTAAAGCGCTTTGAGTATCTTGATAAGATAGAAAGGCGCTATATAAGTACAGTCCATTTACCATTTTGTCAGCTGAAGAGGACTCTGCTACTTTTTCAGCTAAAGACAGATTTGTTGCTTCATTTGCTGAAGACGGCACTACTACTTTTTTTGGCTGAAGAGGGCTCTACTGCTTCATTGCCTGGGACTCTGGGAAATGATATAGCGACGACTGTGGAGAGTGATACCTCTAAGTCTGGACCTGAGATGTCAACTGTCGCTGACCCCTCCCATGGCAAAGGCAGTGGCAGCATGAGCCAGGAACAGGGAAAACCCAAGGCTCATCATCAGGCTCTGGATCCTCCTCTGCCGGCCACTCGGGGAACCACAGAGGTGTATAGGAGGAAACAGGCTTAATAGCCAGATGGGTTTTCCAGAACTTAAATATCCACCTCTCCTCTTTTTCCACCAAAAGGGGTGAGAGAAGATTCTTCAGCTCTGGGCTGTGACATTTCCATCTTCTGGCAGATCTGGATCCTCCAATCTCAAACCCGTTCCGTTGGATGATGGACTGCACAGTGCACACCTTGCAACTGCTCTCTCTCTCCCTCTCTCTATTACTATTTTCCTTTCCACTGGGCAGTCTTTTCTGCTTCACAGGCCAGATGTTTAGAGTCATCAGTCTTCTGGGTTCTGTTTGGTCTGTATATTTTACTGCTGAGCACCTCTCCTGTGTGGGTGACAGTGGTCAGATTGTACTTTAATGCATTAGGAGGGGGACCCAGAAATTCAAACACACACAGGAGTGAATGAATTTCTGCCACCTTACTGTGGTGGAGGAGATTGTGAGCCTGAATGATCATAGGAGCTATGCTGTTGGGGCCAATTACAATTACACATGATAGGGTCTCCCAAGGCAGATTGTTCCAAGGTGACAGGCCAAACAAAGAGTAATTCCGAAGACTTTTTATTGCCAAAACCAAACAAGGAACTCAATATCCCTTGGTTGTACGTGTGTTACCAGGGCCCCACCCTGGATCTAGGCCTGGGGGAAAGACTCATTGATGAATGCCTGGTGACCATGTTTTTACCAATTGGGCTGGGTTCTACCTCAGCCAAAAGGAACAGCATGGGCTTGACTTCCTGTGGGCCCATCATCTGAAGAAGGGGTAATACAAGTTGTGTGTATGAATCCATGGGCAGTGTCAGAAGGCCTTGGCACTCTGACCCTGGCTTACTGGCTCAAGGGACATGAAATATCTCCTTTCCTGAATCTCTGGAAGGAAGGGAGACTGAGCTTGTGGATGAAGTTGAGTGGTACTGACTATAAATGGCTGGGCTCACCTTGACACACAGCATGGGCTCTGGAACCAATCTCCTTGAGAGGAGCTGGACCTTATTCCAGAGTTGGCCATGGTAAGAGGCGCCAAACTGGTGTGGGTCTAGTCTTTGAACCATGACTTGGTGCCTGTGTGTTGGACTTTTTCCCGGTAGATGAGAGGGTAGCTTCCCTGTGCCTTTGGGTGGTGGGATGGGCTCTGAAAATTGTTTGTGCCTACATGCCAAACAGAAGTTAAGATTGTCCAGCTATTTTGGAGTCCTTAGTGGGGGTGCTGGAAAGTGTGCCTGTTAGAGACTCTTTATTCTGCTGGTGGACATCAATGCCCACATGGGTCATGACAGTGTGACTTGGAGTGGCATGATTGGGAGAAATGGCCTCTCTGATATCAATCAAACTTTATTTAGACAGGTAAATCCCATTGAACCTTGAGGACTCATTTACAAGAGAGACCTGATTTCAACAAAGAAAGATGACAACAATGGACAACAGCAACAACAATAAACAGTTATAAAAAGTCATACTGCAGAGTTTTTTTTTTTTTTTAACAAATAGGATGGCTAAA
>NC_056506.1:5518034-5523144 GCF_014905685.2 Nematolebias whitei | reverse complement strand
ATACTGCAGAGTTTTTTTTTTTTTTTAACAAATAGGATGGCTAAAAGGAAAAGGTAACAAAACAAACAAAAAAAAAACAGCTAGATTCCAAGACAAATGTAGAAAACTAAAAACAGGAACATGTCAGCATTGGACCCTGCCAGGTGTCCAACGGATTCTTAAAGACCCTTAGAGAGGTCAAGGTCGAGAGCTTCAAATCTTTTTGTAAGATATTCCAGGAAACAGGAGCGGAATAGGAGAAGGCCCTTTTGCCTAGTTCAGTCCTCATTGAGGGAACACTGCAGGTAATAATATCCTGAGAGCGCACGCTGTAGCTGCACTCACGCAGAGACATGTAGGAGGAGATGTATGAAGGCAACAGACCAAGAAGTGATTTAAAGATGAAAATATACCAGTGAGAGAGTCTGCGTGAAGTTAATGATGTCCAGTTAACCAGTGAATACAGGGTGCAGTGGTGGGTACGATAATCACAGCCAGTTATGAATCTTAGTGCACCATGATAGACAGCATCCAACATCTGCAGGGTTCTTGTAGGAGCATTCATGTAAATAATGTCACCATAATCAATTGAGGGAAGGAAAGTCACAGATACAAGGCATTTTCTAGCATTCAGGGTTAGACAGGATCTGTTTCTGAAAAAGAAACCCAGTTTAACTTCCAGTTTCTTTATCAAGTTTTCCACATGGAGCTTAAAAGAGAGATGTGAGTCAACCAAGATACCCAAATATTTATAGGAATCAACAAACTCAATGGGGACACCATTTGAGGATAAAATTGGAGGAAGAACTGCTGGGACCAACTTCCTATTTGAAAAAAGCATCCCTTTGGTTTTGTCGGCATTTAGGACAAGTTTGAGGTGAAACAAATCAGTCTGGATGATGTTGAATGCAGATTTCAAAAGCTGGAAAGCCTTAGCAACAGTTTTAGCTCGACAATAAACAACTGTGTCATCAGCATAGAAATGTATGGATGCATTAGGGATGTTTTTACCTACATTATGTATGTAGATTGTAAAGAGGGTGGGTCCTAAGACTGAGCCTTGTGGTACACCATTGTTGACTGTTAAATAACTGGAGGAAGTAACATTATGTTGAACACATTGCCTCCGGTCTGAAAGATAGTTAGAGAACCAACCAATGGTGTGATCTGAGAAACCGATTTCTGATAGTTTATGACACAAGATGTTATGATCCACAGTGTCAAAAGCTTTAGACAGGTCTAAGAAAAGTGCAGCACAATAATCCTTAGCATCCAGTGCTTCAACAACATCATTAAGAACCTTCAGTGAAGCAGTGGTTGTGCTGTGTTGTTTCCTGAAACCAGATTGATGTGGAGGTAAGATGTTAAATGAGTCCAGGCAATTTTTGATTTGAGAGTTTATCAGTTTTTCTAGAACCTTGGCTAAAATGCAGAGTTTAGAGATTGGTCGATAGTTGTTCAGTGAGGTGGGGTCACCTCCCTTCAGCAAAGGAAGAACAAAGGCTGTTTTCCAAGTGTCTGGGATGGAGTTTTGTCTTATGGAGAGATTGAAGATGTGGGTCACAGGGACTGTGATGATATGAGCAGCCAGCCTTAAGAAATAAGGTGGAAGTTCATCTGGACCTGCAGATTTTTTAGGGTCAAGATCTTTTAACAGTTTATTGACCTCACTGACTGAGAATGGAAAAAAAAGAGAAGGTGTGATTAACTGAGGATTGACTTGTAGGAGGGATTTGATTTGTAGAAGTTTGGTTATTAGGGGAAGTGGCTGATCTTTCATTAGTAACTGTATCAAATAAAGAACCAGAAGCAACAAAATGTTTGTTGAAACAGTTCAGGATCTCGTGCTTATTTGACACAGGAACAGAGTTAACGAGAAGCTGTGATGGGAGGTCAGAGGATTGGGGGGTGCCTGAGAGAGATGTGATGGTTTTCCAGAATCTGTTAGGGTCATTTAGATTTTTGGAGGTCTGAGATAAGAAATAGTTGCGTTTTGCTGCTTTGACAGCAGTTGTGCATTTATTCCTCATCTGTCGAAAACTCAACCAATCAGTGTCTGTGTCAGATTTTCTCGCTGCAGCCCAAAGATGATCTCTCCTGTGCAGGAGATCAGCTAGCTCTGGAGTAAACCAGGGGCTGTCTCGTCCCTTTATTCTGAACTGACGAAAAGGAGCATGTATGTTCAGAAAATAAATGAAACTATTATGAAAATAGTTCCAAGCGGAGTTCACGTCATCAGTCAACAGAATACGATGCCAATCAAAGTGAGACAGTTCCCAGAGGAATGACTGTTCACAAAAATGTTTCAGATCCCTTTTTTGAATTAATCTAGGCTTAGAAGGTGGAAGTTTAATATCTCTCAAAGCAGCTGTCACACACTGATCACTCAAAAGATCAGCGAATACACCTGTACCAGGGAATTTGTGAGGCATATTAGTTAGAAACAGGTCCAAGATGGATTATTTTTCAGGACAGTTTTTATTTAATCTAGTAGGAGAGTTGATCAGTTGGGTAAGATTAAGAGACAAGCAACATTCCTTGAATTTATCACAGAGGGGGGTCGACTTACACCAATCAATGTTGAGGTCTCCAGCCAAAAGGACCTCTTTGAATTTTAAATTACCAAGAAATTCCATCATGGCAGTCAATGCCTCAGGTGATGCTGGGGGGGGGGGGGGGTAGCAGCAGACTCAGTTAAAATCTGGCCTCCATTCAAGGTGATGTTTACAGATAAGGCTTCAAACTGGTTTGGAATTGTTTTAGAAGACACAAGACTAGAAACCAGAGAATCTCTAATGTAAATAATGACTCCACCCCCCCCCCCTTTTTTTTGACGATCACAGCGGTAGATGTTAAATCCATTGATTGCCACGTCATTATTGAGTACAGATTTGTTGAGCCAGGATTCAGAAATAAAGATAACATCTGCCCCAGAAGAACTGACCAGAATTTTCAAAGCATCCAGTTTTCTCAGAAGGCTATGAGCGTTTACATGCAGAAAATGAAGCCCTGACACATTCTTAAAGTCATTTGGTGTGCTGTAATTAATGGGGGGTCCAGGGTTGGGCTGAATCCCTGAGAGCAGTAACAACATTATTATCAGACATTTTCTTGAGTTTTTTGTGACTGATGTGTAATTACAGGAGTTAACAGTGTGACAAATAGCCCCCATAATTGAACCATGAGAAACATTAATGAAGACGCGATCATTCAGAACCCAAAAACAGTGAAAGTTGCAGTGATGGGCAGATTCAGGTATATTAACAAGATTCAGTGACTCCAGATAATCTGAGATCTGAAAATAATGACAGTAATATGAATGATGCAGAAAAGTTTCAGACCATAAAACATCACAGTTCAGATGGGCAAACAAACCCAACGAGGTGGCCCAACTGTAGTTTGAGTTGGGCTGAGGGGGGCTCCGGCCCCACAGTGAAGATGGATGGATGCTCCCATGGGAAACAGAAGCTGGGTCCAGAATCAACAGGCCGAAACAGAAACAGATAATTCGGAGCAAATAGCAGAGCGAGCTGCCAGAAAATCCTCCTGAAGTGAAAGGCATGATCCAAGCTTGTTTCAGGTCAACAGGGGCCAACAGCGTGAGCCGGAATAAAATTAATTATTATCCAGGTGAGTTTGGATGGAGGCCTGAGCAACTCCGATACAAACTCCGAACTTCTCTTGAGCACCACGCAGCGCTGCTCCTTCACGCTGCTCCTCCACGCTGCTCCTCCGCTTCTCAGCATGTCACCTCTGCACCCGACAGCACGGGGCACCCCCGGTGAAAAGCGAGACTTACCGGAGAGGCTGAGGCTGAGGCTGAAGTCGGCAACTGGTCCGGTCCGATTCTGCTCCAGTTCGGCTCCGGCGCTCCAAGCACGAGAGACGAAGAGGCTGAAGATATCCCTGGCCCGGTTCTGCTCCGGTCCGGCGGCGCTTCAAAGCACCGGAGCGTCTCCTCCAGGTGACCACAACGACTCCACGGAGGTGGATTGTCCTTCGGTAAAAGTAACGGGCTGCTCACTGAAGCCGAGACCGGCTCTGTTGAAGACGACATCCCCACAGCCACCTCGGTTCGGTTCTGGTCCAGTTCGAGGGACACAGGTACACTTCTCCCACACCTATGAAGACACCACGAGGGCCAGTCCAGCAGAAAACCAGCGAAATACCACCCGGCGATATTTGTCGGAACCAGGTAGAACCACAAAGGTCCAGATAAGAGTTCGTTGAGGTCCAGAGAGAGAGAAAAAAAACACCGGACCTTCGTGCGTCGACTCCCCAGCTCGAGGGGTCACCTGGCCGGCAGGGTGCGCTCAGAGTGACCATATATGATCCATATCATATATGACCATATATATCATATCATATATGATATGAACCCGGGCGGTGTTCTGTTGTTGGACTTCTGTGCTAGTCATAGCTTGTCCATCACAAACACTATATTTGAACATAAAGGTGTCCAAAAGTACACTTGACACTAGGATGTCCTAGGTTGTAGATGAATTACTGACTTTGTAGTTGTGTCATCTGATTTGTAACAGTTTATTTTGGACACATGGGAGAAGAGAGGACTTGAGCTGTCAACTGAGATAGCTAGACTTGGGAGCTTTGTCCTGAGGAGCTTCTATCGCTGTGTGGTGGAGAGCGTTCGCTACACCTGCATCACCATGTGGCACGGCAGCTGCACTGCTGCTGAGAGGATGGCTCTGCAGAGGGCAGTTAAGGCTTCACAGAAGATTGTAGGGAGCAGCCTTCCCACCACCTCATACTTCTACACTTGACAATGCAGGGGGAGGGCACTCCGCATCATGAAAGATTCCACTTATCCTGCACACAGTCTGTTCCAGCCCCTCCCCTCAAGCAGGTGGCTGAGGAGCATTCAGAGCAAAACCCACCAAGCTCAGAAACAGTTTCTTCCCTACAGCTGTCAGACTGCTGAACTCGAACTGCACTTAATTCAGCTTCATCTTACTTTTTTAACTTATATATGTGTGTGTGTATGTGTGTGTGTGTGGGTGTGGGTGTGTGCGCATGTGTGCGCATAAAAAAAAGGTGTTCACTAGTGTACAAAAAAGCAACATTTCACCTAGATTTCCTTTAATTCCACACATTTAAAACATGTTTCTCACCA
>NC_056506.1:5506068-5515034 GCF_014905685.2 Nematolebias whitei | reverse complement strand
TGGGGGGCTGGGCTGTGGGGGGCTGTGACTGGGGTGGGGTATATTGGGGGCTCTCGCGTGGGGGGCTCTGTGCTGTGGGACCGGGGGAGTCTGGGCTCGCTGGGTGTGTGCCCTCACTTGCATAGAGCGCTCTCACTGTGGGTGTTGTTATGGGTGGACTGGTCTTTTGCTTTTTTGGGGTGGGGGGGACGCTCTTGGTCGCTGTGGTGCTCTATCTCTGACTGTTTGGGCACTCCTGGCTGATTGTCCCGATTGGGGTTTGGTGGCCTCTCTGGTTGGGGGGTGGGTGTTGGGCTGGGAATCGGGTTGGGGCGTCTGGACGGTTTCGGGATGGGTCTGGGTTGCTGGCCCTGGTTCTGGTTGGTCCTCAGGGGCTATGTGCCGATCCGTGACCTTGATCCCTGGTGGTGCGGCTGCCACCTCCTCCTAGGTATCTCTGTTAGAGCCTCTCTCCCCTGGTGAATTTCGGAGAGTGGGGGTGTCTATTGGGGTCAGTGGGGGAGCTGGTCCCCTGGGGGGGCATTGCCACCTCAGTTCACCTCCCCATCCCGATGTCCTCCTCCGCCCACTCCACCACACCACCACTCAAACAGGGTTTTGGGGTTCAGGTGCACTACTGAGCTACGGGGAGAATCATCCATCTCCGTGGCTGGTGGGGTCCTGGGCCCTAATTTTAATATACAACCTAGACACTCACTTATAACACTCTCACGACATATGTATATATAGGATCTGGAGTGGGCACATGGCCGCACTTAGGTGGTGGGATGTACAATCATTTCCACCTCCCGGACCTGTGCCCACTCTCATATGTAGCATGTATACATTTAGGGTTCTGGGCAGAGATGAGGGGTGAACGGGCGCCGCCTGCTCTCTGGGCAAGAGGTGGGTCTGTGCCGGTCGCCACCTCATCCCCCCATTTTAAACGCACTGTATAACAACATGCATCAACACCATATTCGAGTGGGAGGAGGAGGAAGTGGGTCTGTTCATAATTTCTTTATGCATATATAGATTTCTTTTTTTTTTCCTTTCACAAACACCTCCTTTCTCCATGTGACACTAGGGGTCAGGGATTTGGGGGGGCGCATTGTTGGGGTCTGGGCTGTGGGTGGGCTTTGGGCCTTGGGGGCGGTTGGTGATGGGGCCTGTGCTTCGGTTCCCCCTGGGCTGTTCCGATTCTTTTAATCTAGGTTCCTGGTTGCGATGGCCGGGACTTTGACCGGGGTGGCTGCCGGCTTTCGGCGGGGGGTCGGCTATGGTAGTGTACGTGTGGTCATTGGTGGTGTAGGGCGGCGGTTTGGGGCGTGGCTTCGCCTCATCAGGGCACTGGCTGGTCTTCCTGTGTGGCATTTGTGGTGGGGGTGCTGTGTGTGTGGGCGGGGTGCGTTGGTGGCGTGCTGGGGCGTCTTCTGGCCTATGGTGCGGAGCTCTTGTTGTGAAAGCCGGCCCTCCTCGGCTGTGGCTCCCTGCTGCTCTGCCCCTTGGGCTGGGGCCGGCCTGTGGTCGCTGTCAGGTAGATGGTGCATGCGGTCGGCTCGACAGAGATTCTGTCGGGCTATCTGTGTGTGCCTGTTTGTTGCTCAGGTTGGGTTTTGGTGGTCCCCCCTCTCTTGGATCAATTTGGGCCCCACGTTTGGTGTGGTGCCCACTCCCCCTGGTCGTGCCCCCCTTTGGCAGGGGGCCCCCTTGCCGCCGTTGCATTGGTGGCTCTCGGCGTCTGGGCTGGGTGGTGGGGTGTACATCCGTCCACCCTGGTTGCTGCCTGGCGGGGCCTGGGTGCCCTGGCTCTGTCGGGGCTCTGCTGGTGGGTGGTATGGCCTCGGGGCTTGGTGTCCATGGCCGGATCTACTTGGGGGGGGCATGGGTTGCCGGCCGGACCTGTGGGCTTGTCACTGCAGCTTCCTGGAGGCTCTGCATTGTGGTTGCTGGGGTCACCCGGTTCTTTCCTCTGCTCCTCTCTGGAGGGGGGGGGGGGGGTGTTCTCCCTGTTGGGAGACTACTGGGGCTCCGGGCCTGGGGGCCACTGTGTGTCTGAGGCTCCGGTCCTCCCTGTGTTGCCATTGTGTCCTGGGGGGGCGGGTCTGTGGTCCCCCGCATCCACTATTGGGCATTCTTTTGGAGAAATCTTGTGGTGGCGGGCGTGCTTGTGCAGGTGTTTGGATTCAGGTGCTTTGACAAATGCACGCTAGGTTGGGTAGTGGTGGAAGCTAGATGATTCCTTGTGCCATGTCGAATGTTTCATGGTGATATTGTGGGTGGCATTGTGCTGTGCATGTTGTTTTGTCATGGTGGTGTCTCGTTTTATCTATTTCTCTTTTATTTATTTATTTTTCTTCTTTCTTCTCTTTCTTTAAAAAAAGAAAGAAATTGAGCTATGATAAGTTCATTGAAACACTTCACAATGTTTCTACACTCAAACTGAGCTAAAAAAAATAGAAAACGTGTTTCTCACCAAGTTTGTGTAAATTCATCTGTGGGTTTTAAAGACATTTTAACTTTAATACACTTTAATACACTTTAATACAGAGCGTCAGGTCGGCAGTATTTGTCTTTATAGAGAAATTTAAAAAACTTCACCGCTGGACTTTTTTGCTTGTGTTCAACACTAATCATCTAAATGATGTTTCTCCTGAAGCTTGAGGACAATAAGGTGTGGGGTTTTAAAGACATTTCAACTTTAATGCACCTGGACACACAGCGTCTTACAGCGTCACAGTTACTGCTAAGCTAACATGCTACAGATGTAACGCTCCACTTCGCTCCTCCTAACATAAATATATGTTTATGATCAAACCCCCCGGTCAACAACTGCCTGCACTAAGCTCGCTAAACTGGCGAGCAAGTAACACAGAGATGTGTCCATCTCCTCCACGTGTGTGTTTCTACCAAAGGAGAGCACAGAAACACTGCAGGTGTTACACTATATTATGTGACCACCGTATATTGTGACCGTGGCAACAGGCTGCTGTGTTTAGAGTTGGAGGTAACCAGGAAAACCTGGAGTGGAGTTTTAGTGGTTTGAGTATTCTCCTATTAATCAAGTGGATTGGATTTGTTCAGGAAGAAAGAGAAACTGTGCCGCCTGAACTAATGTTTCATAGTAAAAGTGTGTGTGTGTGTGGGGGGGGGGGTCCAAATGAACATTTTTGGAATGTGGGGTGCACTTGTCCCCTTTACATATAATGGTTGCGACACCTATGGTTCCATCGATCGTCCACATCTCTTCTTGGTTTTGTAATCTCTCCTAATCTAATCTCCATGGACTCTAGCAAAGTGTCTGTGGTCTTGGAATGGCCCATTCCTAAGGACCGTAAACAATTACAGAGATTTCTAGGCTTCGCTAATTTCTACAGGAAATTCATTAAAGATTACAGTATTATCGCTGGTCCTCTACATGCTCTAACTTCTTCAAAGACTAAGTTTGCCTGGAACAACAATGCTGATCTTGCCTTCGAGAAATTAAAGGTCTTGTTCTCCACAGCTCCCATCGTACATGCCCCTGACTCCAACAGACCATTCAATGTGGAGGTTGATGCCTCAAGTACAGGTGTTGGAGCAGTCCTTAGTCAACACAGCAGTGAGGGGAGGGTTCACTCATGTGCTTTCTTTTCCAGGAGCTTCTCCTCAGCTGAACGTAACTATGATGTGGGGGAACGTGAATTATTGGCTGTCAAATTAGCCCTCGAGGAATGGAGGCATTGGCTCGAGGGTGCCAAGGAACCTTTCCAAGTCCAACATCGAATACCTCAAGACTGCTAAACGCCTCAACCCCATACAAGCCAGGTGGGCCTTGTTCTTCTGTCGTTTTGACTTGGTTTTGTCCTACAGACCTGGCACTAAGAATACCAAACCCGATGCCTTATCTCAGATTATGGAGGAAAATTACACCTCCAAAATCCACTCTGAGGTTGAGTTCATCATGCCAGATGTCATGCGCCTGTCCATGACCCAGTTGGAGTCGGACCTCCGCCAGGCCAATCTGGTTCAGCCTCCACCACCTGAATGCCCCAAGAACTAGGTGTTCGTCCCTACTATCAAGGTCAGAGAGGTACTTGAACTATGCCACAACTTACACATGTTTTGTCATCCAGGTATCAATAAAACCCTCAGTGTTGTCAAGTCACAGTTTTGGTGGAAAGATTTAGTTAAGGACGTAAAGGAGTATGTCAGTTCTTGTCCACGCTTCAACCAGGCTAAGCCCTCTTGTCGCCCCCCTGCAGGGTTACTTCATCCACTACCTATTCCTTTACACCATTGGTCCCATATTAGCATGGACTTTACTGGTCTTCCCTCTTCCTCTGGTCACACTGTGATTCTCACGGTGGTTGACCGGTTTTCTAAAATGGTCCACCTTATCCCCCTCACTAAACTCCCTTCTGCCAAGGAACTCTGTAATGTCATGGTGATATAATAATGTTTTTAAATGATTTTATGCCATATTATACTTTTGAAATAAAACATGTGGACAACTAAGATCGGGTTACCGTGAGAGCAAGATGTTGTGTTACAGAAAGGAATGTTCTAATTACTTGGGAAGCCTCAGAGGAGGATTTACTTAAAGAACTGTGATGAAGTGTTTTTGATCTTCTTATCACTTGGGAAGACTGAAAGGAGGACTTTGGCCCGTCCCTCTTGCACGCTCCCTTGAAGTTTCTGAGTTTCAAGTGAGCATGTTATTCCTCAGATAAGATAAGTCTTCACTCCCTCCATGCAGATGGAAAGGAGTTACCCTTTTTTTTGGAATGCAGCTTTGAGTTTCAAGTAAACATGTTTTTGTTCACTACGAAACGCTCTCATGTGATGTCGAGAGAGGGAATAAAAAGAAGAAGCACTTAGACCAGGTTAGAGTCTGCTGTGAGTCTTTTCTGTCTGGGACGTCCAGCTGTGTTGGTGTTTTTGGTTCCACCCAGGCTGAAGTGGCTCTCCAGCCTTGCGTCACGGTGAGAGCTGTTTGATACATCGACACTTGTGTGTATACATCTGAGTATGATAGTACATTGCTTTGTTTTTACGCTGTTATCTGTGGCGGAGTAGTAAAGACACAAATTATTCTAGCAGAACAGCGTTTGTGTGTTTTCTTATGAACTATTGTGCTGATTACTTTTCCGAATCCTGTTTTTTTATTTTAAACAAATATCTTAAAACACATGACTAAAGAAGTTTTGTAGGCTGCACGGTCTCCCCAAGGACATTGTTTCTGACTGGGGACAACAGTTTATTTCTAAGTTTTGGAGGGAGTTCTGTAGCCTTTTGGGTGTTTCTACAAGTCTGTCCTCAGGTTTCCATCCTCAGTCTGATGGCCAAATGGAGAGGGCCAATCAAGATGTGGAAACCAAGCTCCGTATTCTGTGCGAGGGAGATCCTGGCAAGTGGTCAACCAACCTTCCCTAGGTGGAACACTCTATCAATTCACTACCATCATCTACATCAGGTCTGTCCCCTTTTTATGTTGTTTATGGTTATCAGCCACCTCTATTCTCTGTCCAGCAAAGAGAAGCCCAGGTACCATCAGCCCACAGGGCAGCCATGAGATGTCAACACATCTGGAGGAGAGCCAGAAGAGCCCTCCTGAAATCATCAACAGTCTATGTGAGAGGAGCCGACAGATGGTGCTCTGTACAGCCTTCCTATCAGGTTGGTAAGAAGGTCTGGCTTTCCACTAGGAATCTTCCCCTACGGGTGGAGTCCCACAAAAAATTAGCACCTCGCTTCATTGGACCCTTCCCGATAAGCAAGATCAATAACCCTGTGGCAGTCCGCCTCCAGCTCCCCGCTCCCTTAAAGTCCACCCGACCTTCCATGTCTCATGTCTCAAGCCCTTTTTACAGCCCCGTTTCAAGCCCTCCTCTGGTCCCCCTCCTCCCGCCAGACTCATTGACGGCACCCTGGCCTACACTGTCAGAAGACTCCTCCGCACTAGACGGTGGGGTCGAGGGCTCCATTACCTGGTAGATTGGGAGGGCTATGGGCCTGAGGAACGTTCATGGGTTCCGGCCTGTCACATTTTAGACAAGAATCTTATCAAGGACTTCCACAGAGCTTACCCTGACCAGCCTGGTGGTCCGTCAGAAGCCGGACCTTGAAGAGGGGGTTCTGTCACATTTTCACCCTTCCTCACCTCATGTTTCCCTGTACCACACCTCCTCTGCTCAGCCACAGCAATCAACTCTAATCAGTTAAACCTGCTCTGTTCTCTTTATAAGCCCAGCTCCACTCAGTGCCAGATTATTGAAAGCTTTTTGCCAGTAGATTTCCAGCAAATCCTTATTCTGACTCCTGACCATGACCTCAGCCTTGTTTCCTTGACTCCTCGCCTTGCCTTGTCCCTCTCTGGATGTGTCTGCCTCATCTGACCATGGTATTGACCCTTTTATTCTCCTCCTTAGACTACGCCTTCTGATCTTGCCTTTGCTCTGGTACCAGCTCTCTGATTGCCTGTTAATGACCCCTGCTAAGTTTTCTGGACCCTGCTTCTGGACTCTCCCTCCATGGACCACACGCAGCTCCTTGTTCTGTAGGCCTGCTGCAGCTCTCACTCCTACAGTGATGTCACCAAGTTCAGCGCTTCTCCTGTTTATGCCACGCCACAGACTGAGAAGGTTAGTGACTAATTCACAGCGAGTCTCAAAACTCCTCACCCATTTCATAGTCACTATCCTGTCTCTCTCTCCAGACTGGACCTCCACCGGGACCCAGACCTCCACCAGAAGCTGCTTTAAAAATAACTCTTTTAAAACCATTCCTGAGTCTGGTGTTGTGCAGATCCAAACAGAACATTGTCACTTTGAGGATAAAATACATATCTACAAGACATTCTTGCATCTATAATAATGCCAACATGTTATTTGTATTTAATTTATTTAGGTTTCATTCTCAAACCCTTCTTTTATTCACAAAATACTTTATTTTGGTGATGTCACAGATCAAATAGCCATCACAACCATGATGACTTCTTAAGAGTCAGAAAGGTGTTTTATATATACAAACCGGATTCCAAAAAAGTTGGGACACTAAACAGATTGTGAATAAAAACTGAATGCAATGATGTGGAGGTGCCACCATCTAATATTTTATTCAGAATAGAACACAAATCACAGATCAAAAGTTTAAACTGAGAGAATGTATCATTTTAAGGGAAAAATCTGTTGTTTCCAAATTTCATGGCGTCAACAAATCCCAAAAAAGTTGGGACAAGTCCATTTTTACCACTGTGTGGCATCTCCCCTTCTTCTTACAACACTCAACAGACGTCTGGGGACAGAGGAAACCAGTTTCTCAAGTTTAGAAATGGGAATGCTCTCCCATTCATATCTAATACAGGCCTCTAACTGTTCAATCGTCTTGGGCCTTCTTTGTCGCACCTTCCTCTTTATGATGCGCCAAATGTTCTCTATAGGTGAAAGATCTGGACTGCAGTCTGGCCATTTCAGTACCCGGATCCTTCTCCTACGTAGCCATGATGTTGTGATTGCTGTAGAATGTGGTCTGGCATTATCGTGTTGAAAAATGCAGGGTCTTCCCTGAACGAGATGATGTCTAGATGGGAGCATATGATGTTCTAGAACCTGAACATAGTTCTCTGCATTAATGGTGCCTTTCCAGACATGCAAGCTGCCCATGCCACAAGCGCTCATGCAACCCTATACCATCGGTGATGCAGGCTTCTGAACGGAGAGTTTAACAATTTGGGCTATCCTTGTCCTCTCTGGTCCGGATGACATAGTGGCCCAGTGTTCCATAAAGAACTTCAAATCGTGACTCATCTGACCACAGAACAGTCTTCTATTTTGCCACACTCCATTTTAAATGACCCCTGGCCCAGTGCAAACATCTGAGCTTGTGGAGCTTGCTTAGAAATGGCTTCCTCTTTGCACTGTAGAGTTTCAGCTGGCAACGGCGGATGGCACGGTGGATTGTGTTCACTGACAATGCTTTCTGGAAGTATTCCTGAGCCCATTCTGTTATTTCCTTGACAGTGGCATTCCTGTTTGAGTTGCAGTGACTTTTAAGGGCCCAGAGATCACGAGCATCCAGAGTTTTACGGCCTTGACCCTTACGCACAGCGATTGTTCCAGATTCTCTGAATCTTTTGATGATGTTATGCATGGTTGATGATGATAACTTAAAAGTCTTTACTATTTTATGCTGGGTAACACCATTCTGGTATTGTTGCACTATCTTTCTGCGCAACAATGGTGGAATTGGTGATCCTCTTACCATCTTGGCTTCTGAGAGACACTGACACTCTGAGAAGCTCTTTTTATACCCAATCATGTTGTCAATTGACCTAATTAGTGTTAATTGGTCTTCCAGCTGTTTGTTATATGCTCAATTTCCTTTTGCCAGCCACTTATTGCTACTTGTCCCAACATTTTTGGGATTTGTTGACACTGTGAAATTTTGAATCAACATATTTTTCCTTTAAAATGTTACATTTACTCAGATTAAACTTTTGATCTGTCATCTATGTTACAGTATATTACGAATAAAATATTGACATTTGCCATCTCCACATCATTGCATTCAGTTTTTATTCACAATTTGTTTAGTGTCCCAACTTTTTTGGAATCAGATTTGTATAGTATATACAGTGAACCCTAGCTATAACACGATTCACCTTTCACGGTCTCGCTGCTTCACGGAATGGCATCATGCATTGTGTTCTGCATTCTGATTGGCTAAACAGTCTCTCCAGTACAGTAGTTATTTGTAAAAAAAAAGTTTATACAGTAGTTTTATTTGTTAAACAAATGTTTGTACCTGTAAAAAGGTTTTGTGCTTTGGTTTGAATGTATTATGGAGTATTTCATTGTATAATAATTGTAAAAAATATTAAAGGTTGCTACTTCACGGATTTCGCCTATCACGGGTTCGTTTTGGAACGTAACCCCAGTGAAAAACGAGGGTTCACTGTACAACACTCAAGTACTTGAACTGGAGACCACTTCCACCGCAGATCCTCA
>NC_056506.1:5504705-5505968 GCF_014905685.2 Nematolebias whitei | reverse complement strand
CCTCCACCCCCCGGCTCTTCAACAACAACCCTGTTTATTCTGTTAGACGCCTGTTGGTTGTTCGTCGCAGGGGTCGGAACCTTCAGTACCTTGTGGACTGGGAAGGCTAAGGGCCTGAGGAGCTATCATGGGTTCCTCGATCCTTCATTCTGGACTCCTCCCTAATCACCACCTTTTACAGGGATCACCCAGACAAGAGGAAATTGCCTGGAGGCGATGTTTGAGGAGGGGGCACTGTAGGATTCTTTGCCTTCTCCTTTAACCATCTTGCTCTCTCCAACTAATTGGCTGATTAGCTGCACATGCTACCATGACCTGCACCTCCTGCTCTACTTAAGCCGCAACCAGACGTTCAGCCGACGCTCAAATATTTATTGCTTTTGGTAATATTGTGTCAGCCAGCCAAGCCTAAGTGTGTTCATGTTTTGTACTAACCTGTTTCCTTTCTGCCCGTCTGTTCAGTTCCCGTTCGCCCTGCCTGTCTGGTCTCCTCGTGGCTGCATCTGGTCTCCAATCCTGCACACCGAACCATATCTAAGAAACTACATTCTGGATCCTTCAACCAAGACTGCATCATCGATCAATACTCACCCGCTGGATTCCCTGCCATCTCTGGATTCTGTACTCTCTGTTCACACCACTCCAAAGCCATCTGCAACCACATTCGACCGTAAGACAAACCACTTAACATCATCCCAGTTATCAAAGACCATTCATATCAAGACACTCATCTCGTCTCCTTTTTTCCTCCCACAGCCAAGACCACAGCTGCACTGTAAATAAACTATCACTTTTGTATCCCTGTTGTCCTCGTGTTTTTGGTCTGCCATTTGGGGTCATTTATAAACAACCACCATGTTATTATGTCTGCTTTGTGAGGGAGACCCCCAGTAAATGGTCATCCAATTTCTCATGGGTGGAGCACGCCATCAACACCTTCATCTGCTTCAGGTCAGTCCCCAGTTTATGTTGTTTTTGGTTTTCAAATACCCTTGTTTTCTGTCCAGGGGGGAGAGGCTCTCGTCCCGTCAGCCCATCAAGCAGCCATGCGGTGCAAATGCACCTGGAGAAAGGCCAGAAGGACCCTCCTCAAGTCCAATGCCACCTACGTCATGGAGCCAACAAATGCCGGTCCCCTCAACCAGAGTATCAAGTAGGCCACAAGGTCTGGTTCTTCACCTATGGTTGGAGTCCCGTCAACCCACCGGCCAACCTCCCTCCACCCCCCGGCTCTTCAACAACAACCCTGTTTATTCTGTTAGA
>NC_056506.1:5501699-5504605 GCF_014905685.2 Nematolebias whitei | reverse complement strand
ATTATATTTGTATATTTTGGAGTTATAGCCCCCCCCAGTGGAAACTCCATGAGCCGCCACTGGCTGATCTGTTTCACGTGGCTGTGTTAATTCATGCTCATTTGCTCACACAGACTCATGTTCATGCCGCTGTTCTGCTTTTTGTGTTTATGCTATTATATTAGTGCTTAGCATATTTTTAGCTGATGTTTTTCTTAGTTGATAGTCTTAGTTCTTATCATAGATCTTATTACTGTTTTTCTTTTACACTATATTATTGGATGTATTGTAACTGGGACCCTGTGTACATAATTTCGTTCCACTACATGTACCACATGTGATGTGAATGACAATAAATAATATCTGTATCTGTATATGTATCTGTACCAGTTTTTTCTGCATCATTTTTGGACAAAATTGTTTCTAATATTAATGATGGGCCATCTAGGTCCTGACCTCCAAACTCCTGAGTTCATATTTCTTGCATGTGTTTGCATCCAGCTACTCGGTGTTACTCACCCTACAACAGAAGAAGAAAGCAAACAGCTGGTGCTTTTTTTGTTTCATACAAAATGTTTTATTTTGATTGAAACATTAGTAGCAATTTCTGTTGTCCAGACAATGTTATAATTATTACTGGGGGAATGAAGCGACAACATAAATGCTGATTAATTCAGCATTTACAATGTCAACCCTTTGCTACTTTTAGCTATCCTTCAGCTGCTTTAGGCTTTTAGCTAGCAGTGTTTATATATAATAAACCTAGCAAAATATTCTAGGTTTATTTTGCACTCCTTTTAACCTTTAGCTAGAGTTCCACTTCTTTTAGCTTCAATACTTTTGTTTTGGCTTCTTCATTCAGCATTTGGGGAGTGGTGGCGCAGAGGTTAGAGAGGTGGGCTTGTGATCCGGCCCCGACAACATCAAAAATTGTGGGTGGGGTAGGTGAAACACCCACACTTGCCCCCACCCTCATTCGCCCCACTCTGGGCCCATGAGCAAGGCCCTTAACCCCACCATGTGCTCCCTAAACAGGTCTCTCTTGAAAATGAGTTCTCGTGGCTCAATGGGACTAACCTGGATAAATAAAGGCTAAATGAAAAAAAATAAAAATTTAATCTTCATACTGTGTTTTAGCAGAAAATGAAGTTTCTCAAAATGTCTTTAGTTGTCTCCTGTAGCGAACTGAAGGGGAAAAGGTAAGTACAGTCAGTAAATAAATCGCTCCCTCCACTCACCATGATCCATCAGGCTGTGCTGCCTCACACAAGCAATAAAATAAAATAAATAAAAATGCCTCTGGTAATCTCCAAAGTGTAACTCCTACCCACTTCAATATCTTGCACCAAGAACAATATGGTTTACTTTCATTCTCTGTTCAGTTCCAGTCCAGAAAAACACTCATCTTCAAAACTAAAAACATTAACTATTTAAACCCCTCAGCGATGGGGACATCAGGATCCCGCTTGTTTAATTTGCTGAAACTTTAAAAGAAAATAAGTGGCTAAACTCTGAACATAGTTTTCAGTAAACATCCCACAAAGTTCTGCTTATTTCTTTGATATTGATAACAGTTCTTATGGAACGGTGTCAAAAGTATTGGATCAGATCATTTTAACCGCTTCTTTAGATACTTTGATTTAACCACTTTAACACCTGAGGTGACAACTGATAATGGAACAGCTGAAATCAAAAGAAGCAATTTAGTAACACGATTTCTAGGATTAAAAAAAAATATTTGTAGTTAAGAAATATCTATTATGACTTCTTAATGTGTAAATGAGTGAAATTTCTTTCTTAACATTGTTTAGCTCTTGAATGATTTAACTGAAGCTGAATGATGGTCATCGGTATTTCCACTCTCCCCCAGTATTGCAGGCACATTATTATTTTTATTATTATTATTATTGTTGTTGTTGTTGTTGTTGTTGTTGTTGTTGTTTTGTTTGGTTTATTTTAAACTGAACTGCAGCAGGGAGGCTGCAGAACTGAGGCTGCTACTGAAATTCTAGTTTTACTGTCTGAAGTGATTGTGCAAAATATAATTTGCTCCATAAGTGTGACCAAACAGCAGAGGCAGTCATACTTTGTGAACCGTCAATCCCAGACACAAAAAAAATATTAGCATTGTTAATATTTTCACTCGAGCCCTTGAGATGATTGTCCAAGTTACATAAGCATGCTGAATGATGGTCAAACATTTGAGTAAGATAAAAAAGCTCTTGAAGCCGTGAGTCCACCTGTAAGCTGTTTGTATTCCATCAGTCAGCTCCCACACTTTTTCCAGTTGGAGCCAAATACGTATGTGTTGTCAAACACCAGAAGGTGATTACAGGACTTGGAGAAGGACCAGTTTTCAGCTCGGAGTTGACCATGATGACATCAAAGCACACTTTTGTGTGTGTGTAAAAACCTGGTGGCGAAACCAATCAGCAGTTCAGTTGTTTATATTGTGATCAAATTGGTTTTTACAAATTACCTGCAAGCAGAACCATTTGCTGCTTTTTATTTTATTAACCTTTATTTAACCAGACAAATCCCATTGAGATCACAGATCTCTTTTGCAAGGGAGGCCTGGGCCTGAAGGCAGACTAACATGCATGTTTTTGATCTGTGGGAGGAAACCTGAGTACCCGGCGAAAACCCACGCTAGCACGAGAAGAACATGCAAACTCCACACAGAAAGACCCCAGGTCCAACCAGGGATTGAACCCAGAACCTTCTTGCTGTGAGGCAACAGTGCTAACCACTGATCCATCGCCATCCAATCCACATTCAACCTTGAGGGAGAGGGGCAACTGGAGATGTACGGCTACAGGGTTAATAACCTTAGTTTGGGGGAAAGGTCCGATAAACTGGGGGGACAACACATACATATAATCTAACAGAATAAACAGGGTTGTTGTTGAAGAGCCGGGGGGTGGAGG
>NC_056506.1:5494993-5501689 GCF_014905685.2 Nematolebias whitei | reverse complement strand
TCTAACAGAATAAACAGGGTTGTTGTTGAAGAGCCGGGGGGTGGAGGGAGGTTGGCCGGTGGGTTGAGTGGACTGATGGAGACGGGCTTAATTTGGGAGACATGAAAAGTGGGATGTATCCTTAGGGTGGGAGGTAGTTGGAGACGGACAGCTACAGGGTTGATGATTCTGATTATGGGGAAGGGGCCGATGAATCTGGGGGGCTAGTTTTCTGGGTGTGTCTTTTAATTTGATGTCTTTAGTGGATAACCATACCTTCTGCCCCACATGATGCTTCGGTGTTAAGTTTCTGGAAAGCATCCTCAGCTTCTGGGGACCAGACAAATTTTCGGAGAGAAGAAATGATTTGGGTTAGTGGTGTGGCTACCTGACTGTAGTTCCTGATAAAACGTCAGTAGAAATTGGAGAAACACAGGAATCGTTGGAGCTGTCTCCTATCCTAGGTATTCAAAATGTTCAAGGGGGGTCGTGAATGTGGTCTTCCATTCGTCCCCCTCTCGGATTCTTACCAGGTGGTAGGCATTGCGGAGGTCTAGCTTGGTGAAAATTTTGGCATCGTGTAGCTGTTCATATACGGAGTCGATAAGTGGCATGGGATACTTATTCTTAATGGTAATATTGTTAAGACCTCTGAAGTTGAGAAGGAGAAGGCAGAGAATCCTACACATAGATGGTCTCCACCTCCTGGTTAACCCTCTCAGATTGGCTGTCGGACTGTGGGTGGAAACTTGAGGAGAGACTGATGGAGATGCCCAAGAGACTACAAAACTCCTTCCAAAACTTTGAGATAAATTGGGGCCCCCTATCTGAAACAATATCATTGGGGATGCCATGCAGTCTAAAAACCTCTGGTCATGATATTGCTTAGTTCTTTGGCAGAAGGGAGTTTGGGAAGAGAGACAAGATGAACTATTTTGGAGAAACAGTCAACTACCGTGAGAATGACCATATGACCAGAGGAGGGAATTAGACCAGTGACAAAATCCATGGAGATGTGTGACCAGGGACGAGATGGGACAAGCAGAGGGTGAAGTAACCCTGCTGGAGGACGATGTGAGGACTTGGCTTGGTTACATGAAGAGCAAGACTTGGCATACTCTTTAACATCATTAGTCCGATCCTCCCACAAAAATTGTGATCTGACCACACTAAAAGTCTTGGTGATGCCAGGGTGACAAACCATATGCAGATTATGACAGAGCTTGAGTACCTCTTTAATTTTGTTGTTGGGAATGAACACCCGACCTCTAGGACAGTTGGATGGCGGAGGACAGACCTGATTGGCTTGCCGGAGGTCCGCTTCTAGTTGAGTCATGGATAGACGGATGTTGTCAGGCAAGATGAACTCTACCTCCGTCTTTGTCTTAGAGAAACCATCCCCCTCAGAGATGCGAGACAGAGTGTTGGGTTTAATGTTTTTAGTCCCAGATCTGTAAGAAAAAAATAAAATCAAAGCAACAATAAAACCCCAAAAACCTCCCACATGACTTGCCTGGGGTTCAAACGTTTGGCGGTCCCGAGGTACTCAAGATTCTTGTGGTTAATCCACACATGGAAAGGTTCTTTGGCGCCCTTGAGCCAGTGTCGCCACTCCTCCGGGGCCAACTTGACAGCCAGCAAATCACGATCACCCCCATCATCGTTGCATTCCACAGCAGTGAGACTTCTAGAAAAGAAGGCACATGGGTGAACGCTCCCCTCCTTACTGCGCTGGCAAAGAACGGCTCCTACCCCCGTGCTAGAGGCATCAACCACTACTATGAAGAGTTTGTGTTAGGAGTGCGCGGGGAACCCAGATGATATGAGACCCAGAACGAGGCAGACACAGGGGAAATACAAAAGAACAGTGTTTATTATTTACAGTGAGTTAAATCACATCCACAGGCTGCTGGTCTGAGGCTCCTGGAAAGAGGGACGACAGGTTATTAGCTGTCCAACGGGGAAGGCCCAAGTTGTTTGTTAAAAGAGTATTTGTCCTTACAGTCCAACCCGAAGGGGAGAGCTGGTCCTTCAGTCCAAGGCGAGCGAGCAGCAGAGGGAAATCCACAAGAGTCCAAAAGGGGAACGAGGAAGGCTGGCACTGGAGGCAAAGAGGCACGAGGAATACCTGAGAGGCCTAGGAATCCAAATCAGGTCACGAGGGAATCCAAAGAGCACGAGGAACCAGGAAACTGGAAAAAAGAGCAAAAGGTGAACAAATTCTTTTCACTAAGACATTTGCCTCACAACAGTACAATACCATAAGAGGTGATATGCTCCAGCGTTGAATCACACCGGACTGCAGCCTTAAGTAGATGGAGAGGCTCATCAGGCTGATGGCCGCCAGGTGTTGGTAATCAGCGGCCATCAGCAAGGCAGGCTGCAGGCAGTGGGATCCTTACAGTTTGTTGGAGTCAGGAGAATGGAGGATGGGTGCAGTAAGGAACAGCTTTTTAAGTTTTTTTTAAAAGTGAGGTCAACAACCTCGTTCCAAACAAACTTGGTCTTGGAGGAAGTTAATGCATGAAGAGGCCCAGCAATAGAACTGTAGTTCTTAATACACTTCATATAAAAGTTAGCGAACCCTAGAAATCTTTGCAACTGTTTTCTCTCTCTCGGAATAGGCCAATCAACAACCGCAGATACCTTGCCAGAGTCCATGATTACCTGATTAGGTGAGATCACAAAGCCGAGGAAAGAGGTTGATGTTTGGTGGAACTCACATTTCTCTGCCTTGACGAACAAGTTATTCTGTAACAGTCTGACAAGAACAGTCTGACAAGAACAGATCTGACGTGTTTCTGAAGGGAGAACATGTCTTTGGAAAAAACAAAATGTCATCCACGTAGACAAAAATATACTGATTGACCATGTCCCTAAGCACATCTATAACTAGTGCCTGAAAAACAGCCGGTGCATTTGTGAGACCAAATGGCATTACCAGATATTAGTATTGTCCATTGGGGGTGTTGAACGCAGTTTTCCATTCACCCCCTCCCCGATGCGGACCAGGTGGTAAGCGTTTCTCAGGTCTAGTTTGGTGAACACTGTGGCTCCTTGGATGAGATCAAATGCATTGGACATGAGAGGCAAAGAGTATTTATTCTTATTAGTGATCTTGTTGGGTCCCATGTACTCAGTACAAGGCCTGATAGATCCATCTTTCTTGCCAACAAAGAAAAACCCTGCCCCAGCATGGGATGCTGAGGGTCTGATAATGCCAGCATGAATAGAGTCTTTAATATAAGTCTGCATTGTTGAATGTTCAGGACCTGATAAAGCGTATAGGCTGCCCCTAGGTGGTGTGGTGCCAGGAATACGGTCTATGGCACAATCATATGTTTTGTGAGGGGGAAGAGAGGTCACTTTGACATTGTTGAACACCTCCTTCAGGTCATGGTACTCCGCTGGAACCTTGGAGAGATCTGGGTATGTTTCTAACAGTTCCAGGGCTGATATAAGGTAAAACGGCCTCATAGAGGCAGGTGTTTTTTTTTATTTTTATTATCTTTATTAAACCTTTATTTAACCAGATAAGAACTCATTGAGACCAAGACCTCATTCACAAGGGTGACCTGATCAAGAACAGGCAGCAGCACATGTCATAAAAAAACAAAACAAGTAACAAGATTAGAATAAGACTTCAGAAATATATTAAAATTATCTATAAAAAATATACAGTGTAACAGTAAATGGCAATAATTGTAATACATAATAATTTAAAACAGTGACAATTTAAGATCTAAAACACAGGCACTGTTGACCAGATATCCTTAGTTGTTTTATTTTAAAGTTTGCAAAAAGCACTCAACAAGTTCTGTCAGTTTTAATTCAGCTTGGAAGTCATTCCAAGCTGAAGGGGTAGAAAAGCTAAAGACTTTCTTGCCCTTTTCTGTTCGTACACAAGGAACATAAAGATGTAAACAGCCCTTAGAGCGTAAGGCATAACTACTGTCCATTCTTTGAATAAAAGTTCATAAATAATGCGGAAACATACGAGAAAGAGACTTATAAACCAAAGTCATCCAATGCACATGTTGCCTGTGAAACAGGGAAGCCATACTAGTTTTAAGATAGAGATCAAAGTGATGAGTAATGCCCCTTTTCCATTATCTAAAAAAGTTAAATCTGGTCCTCTGGACATTCAAAAAAACAAAACAAAGCAAATAAACAAAAAAAAAATGTAGAAAAATCCGAGAGACTTCCTCAGTCTGAGGTGCTGTTTTCAGCTCAGTCTCTTAAATAGCACCTTCTCAGAGTGGATCAACCAGTTTTGCTGCTGACAACCAAAACCAGCTGATCACATGCTCAAGAAGGACCATCAGCCTAACAATGGATCATTAGCACACTGGTGGCTGTTTACTGTTCACAGAGGGCTGAGTGATACTAGCAATCACAGCATTGTAAGAGGGGGACAGTTGAACCCGGAGGCCTCCACCCCTGTTTAATGATGGACGATTTCTTTTCACAAAGATGGCCTCCTTTACTCCTCTCTCAAACCATCGTTCCTCTCTGTCCAGGATGTGAACATCTTCATCCCTGAAAGAGTGACCGCTGGCCTGGAGATGTGTAGACCGCAGAATCCTGGCCTGATGATGTTGATCTTCTGTGCTGGGCCATCCGTTTGGCCAGTGGCTGTTTTGTTTCCCCGATGTAAGACTGATCACAGCCCTCCTGACACTGAACAGCATACACAACATTGCTCTGTTTGTGCCGGGGGACTGGATCTTTGGGATGAACCAGTCTTTGCCGTAATGTATTTTGGGGTTTAAAAGCCACTGGGACGTTATGTTTAGAAAATAAACGTCTCAGTTTCTCTGATACTCCCTCAACATATGGAATGACCAACATTTTTGAATGTCCAGAGGACCAGATTTAACTTTTTTAGATTTTTCTACCTGGATTATTGAGCATGCATCTGGCCCTTTTCCATTAGTACCGGTATGGGCCAACTGGACCCTACTTGGCCCGGTTCTGAGGCTTTTCCATTAGTACCGGTACTTTGCACCTGTTACTATTTTCAGTACCCTTGGCTCTGTGGTTCTAACCGGAACGAAGAGGTACAAAAACGTGACGTCAGTACACTGTCGGTCACTGATTGGTCGGGGGCGGAGTCAGAGGCGGAGTCACTGGATCCTTCAGAAACTTTTCAAAACAATAATCCGCCATTTGCAATTTCTCAAACTGGAGCAGCGGCTGGACTTATTTTAAAGATTTTAAAAACAATACTGACAACATCTTGGTCTGATGCTGATGTGCTGGCACTTTTTGTGCTTGATGGCCGACAACATAATTCAGAGCAAGCTGGATGGAGCTCTGCTGGTGTACCCCGATCCTCCCTTCGGAGCCTCGGAGCACCAGGCTGGGCAGGGCGTCATCTCCCCGGCTCCAAGTTCAGCTGGTCACCGCGGAAGATCCTTCGATGTGCCGACTCGGAGGCTCGGGTTCCGGATACCAGCCTTGTGTGCTCAGAGCTCCGCAGGTCACTGTGAAGCTGGAGATGGGGACTCACAGATGGCCGTTGCGAGACCCCGGCCGCGCGTAATCATGAAGGCTGAATCCCGATCCCACCCGGCAGTCAGGCGGACTGGACAGTCT
The DNA here is from genome assembly GCF_014905685.2 of Nematolebias whitei. NCBI lineage: Eukaryota > Metazoa > Chordata > Actinopteri > Cyprinodontiformes > Rivulidae > Nematolebias > Nematolebias whitei. Next base: position 5,496,112 of record NC_056506.1, on the reverse strand, counting down.
GGGACGTACGGTGGAAGCGATTTTTAAATAAAATAATATTTTGTTTTTATACAAAAAATGTTTTAAAAAATTGCTGAAGCGATTTAAAAATGATTATTATTTTTTTTACACTTATTTATTTATTTTTTTATTTAATTAATCCTATAGCACTTTACACAACCATGGTGATGGTGACCAAAGTGCTTAACAAAAAACAGTACTTAAAATGACAATGGGTTAAAAGCAAGAAAACACAACATAATAGCACAAATAAAACCAGAAATGTCACCACATATTTACGTACTAAAAGCTTGTTGGAATAAAAAAAGTCTTAAACTTTGATTTAAAAGGGCCAAGTTCAGTAATCTGACGCAGATCAAGTGGGAGCTTATTCCAGAGTCGAGGTGCGGCCGCAGAAAAGGCACGGTCACCCCAGAGTTCATATTTAGTCCTTGGAACAGAGAGCAGGAGCTGGCTGACCTCAAAGATCTGGAGCGGGCGGGGAAACTTAGCATCTCAGTTATATAAGGAGGAGCAAGGTAATTCAGAGCTTTAAAAACAAATAATAAAAGTTTAAAATCTATTCTAAAACGGACAGGGAGCCAATGTAGTGAGAATAAAACAGGTGTGATGTGGTCCCATCTAGGAGTGTTGGTTAAAAGGCGCGCTGCTGCATTTTGTACAAGCTGGAGGCGACTCAGTGATGACTGTGGTACACCGACATACAGAGCGTTACAATAATCGAGCCTAGAACTGATAAAAGCATGAACAGCTTTCTCCAGATCGCGACAACTTAAAAAGGGTTTTACCTTTTTTAAAAGGCGTAAATAAAAGAATCCTGACCGGACAACAGAGGCAATATGTTTGTCAAAGTGTAAAGCCTTATCAAAGGTCACCCCAAGGTTTTTCACACAGTCACTGAAGTTAATGTCCAAATTTCCCAGGCCAGTTGCATCTTTGTCACCAAATAAAATCCATTCTGTTTTACTGTCATTTAAAAACAGGAAGTTCTTGTTTAGCCAATGTTTGATTGCAGAGATGCAGTCAAAGAGAGAAAGCATTGGGTTATTGGATCCTGGCCTTAATGATAAATAGATCTGCAAATCATCTGCATAAAAATGAAAGTTGACATTGTGTTGT
>NC_056506.1:5489134-5494893 GCF_014905685.2 Nematolebias whitei | reverse complement strand
CTGCCGCGGCCTCCAAGTCGTCCACGCCGCCTGCCGCGGCCTCCAAGGTCCTATGTGTTGGACGGCCTCCCGGCCCCCCCCTGAACGTGGGTCACGTGATGGACGGCCTCCCGGCCGCCCCCCTGAATGTGGGTCCCGTGATGGACGGCCTCCCGGCCGCCCCCCTGAACGTGGGTCACGTGATGGACGGCCTCCCGGCCGCCCCCCTGAACGTGGGTCCCGTGATGGACGGCCTCCCGGCCGCCCCCCTGAACGTGGGTCCCGTGATGGACGGCCTCCCGGCCGTCCTCCTGAACAATGACTCCAGGGACGGTCTCTTGACCGTTCAGATCTTTTGTGTTTTTCTTGCTTGTTTCTTGTCTTAGTTCTTTCAGGTCCTTGTGTTCTTCCTTGTGTTTCCTCTGGCCCTCCACCCTTGCAGTGCCGCCCTCCACCCGCCCAAGTCCTTCGGGAGGGGGGTTTTTGGGGACGCCTGGAGGCGTCCTTGAGGGGGGGGGTACTGTAAGGATGGTACCATTTGCTGTTTCTGTTTGTGTCTGTTTCCCTAGTGTTTCCTCATCAGTTTAATTGGCGCCACCTTTGTCTCGTCACAGCTGTTGTAATCACGTCTTGTCTTGTCTTGTCCTTGTATAAAAGCTGTCTGTTCTGTGTTGTTCCTCGTCGGGTCGTATTCGTTGGGTCTCTGTGTTCTCCTGCGTTCTCCTGCGTCTCCCCTGAGCTCTCCTGAGTCCTCCCTGAGTTTCCCTTTGAGCCATCCGTTTTCATGTAAGTCTTGCTGCCACGTCAGCTATTATTTTGTTCTTTATTTACTATTAAAATACTTATTTTTGTAATCTGCCGAGTTTGAGTCCTGTCTGCACAATTGGGTTCGTTCCTGTCCACAAAATCCTGACAACGCTTATACTCAGAATCTGGGGTTACAGTACGTAACCAACGTTTCTAAGTGTCCCTGTTCCTTTCGTTCAATTGTTTTTCATTGACAATCAAAAATCAAATTATGAAAAAACGACTTGTCATTTCATTATTCGTTTTTATGTGCGATTCAAAAAATACAATACCGTCATTGTTTTCTGCATTTTTGACTTTAACCTCACATCAAACATTGAAATTTAGAAAACTGTCCTCCGAACTTATTTTGTTTTGGTATTTTTTTTCTATCAAATGTGTGACCCAGAAGGTTGTTTTTGTGTGTGTGCTTGTTTTGCGCGCGTATCGACACCATGGCCTCGCTGGAAACACTTGGCATTAATGAAAGAGTTGTTTAAGACAGGCAAGACACACGCAGAGATTTCCTCTAGACTGCAGCAGATGGGGATCCAACAGAGCTCAGAAATGAGCGTCAGAAGAGTGAGTGCACAACCTGAAACGCAAAAATAACGTTTCGGACGCAGAGTTGGAGATGGCTGTGCTTGGCTCAATATATGAGGTAACATGGATTTTTATTTTGGGTATAATATATTAGCATCTATTTTTAACATAGTTTTCATCATCAGACGGGCGCAAGTTTATGATGGGATATTTGTTGTCAATGGGAGTGCTTGCAGGAGAACGTCGAGTAGGACAGGTCTTAAAACAGATTCATCAGCCATATCATCAGTAGAGGAACATATACACGTGATATATTATCCATAAATTAAACGGATTCATTCATTTTTCTGGACTGAATAATATCGTGCATTGAAATTAATTAAATGTAACGTGAGACGTTAATTTTCTTTGACCCATCAAATGAATGCGGTCATTTATTAACAGAATCAAAATTTAACATCAAACATTTACATTAATTTGGCAAAATTGAGTACAATAACAGCTTAATTAATTAGCTTTACAGTCAGGAAAACCATACGGCCATGATTTCCCTGCCTCACAACAGACATTTCTGAAAATATCTGGAATGATTACTGGCAAGATAGAAGGGTTTAAAGATGGGAGATGAAGGAGTTAAAATTGAGAGAGAAGATGGATGAGGGGTTGTTATGTGTCGGTATAAGAACGGCACTCTCCATTCGACCCAGTTTCATCTCGGTACGCTTCAGTAGGAAATCGACTCGTTACCTCTCTGAAGATGAATCAGCTGGTACGGAGTCCCATTTAACGCTACCATTTCCAGCGTCTCCGTAGGATGGTTGGGAACGTCCGGAGTAGTGACGGTACTTGTTCGACACACGTTCACCTCACGGGTGGACTCACATGAGTTGTGAGTCCGTCAGAGTTCCACTCAGATGTGGAAGATTCCATAATTCCCACAAGACTCGGAAGAACTGCGGATCATGTCTGAACCTCCTGTACTCTCCAGCACTTCTTCTGTTCGGTTTGCTCTCCGAACTGAACTGCTCTCCCACCGCACTCGACTGGCTGGAACTAGGAAGTGCCGACATTTAAAGAGTTCTATTTCCGGTTCATTTGGGAAGTCCTGATTGGCTGAAATAGCTAATCAGGGGTGTGTTTTTGTGACGTAAGAGGTCACTAGAAGTCAGAAAAACAGAAAAATTGTTTTGGAACGGACAGAAGATGTTTTTGAGACAGACGAGAGAAATGTTTAGGCGAGTTGGGGGAAAACAGGTGCCAGCTTCTCTATTTACGTCTGAGAGGATATAAAAACATGACAGTTCGTTCCAACAACTTGTCTTCGACCTTTGACCGACATCACAACTTGCTCATTTCAGACAGAAGATCAGAAAATGCATGAATTACTCCGTAACACATTCTAACTTGATTTCTACTTTGAATGAGGATTAAAAAATCACTAATACTGTTTCACAGTCGATTTAAAATGAGTAGTTCACTTCAACATTTAAAAATGGTTTGAACTAAACACACTTTGATTATCAAGACATTTGTAAGATAGTAATGATAATGGAAAAAAGAGAGTGTTCTTTCAATTGATCAGTGCAGGACACTTAGAAAGTCTCTGGATGAACGTAATCTTGTGTTTCTGGACTCAAATCAATGAAATACAGTTCTTGTCCCAGGAAGGCCCTCAAGGCCAGATTTGACCTGAGGCTTAGTTCACTACACCGACGTCAGGTGAGTGCTGCGAGTAATCGTTAACATTTGTGGCAGCTGGTGATCAAACTGAGTGTTGAGTAGCACTATTGCTTTCTGTTATTCCTCATAGACCGCTGCAGTCTGTTTACCATTACCATGGTAACCAGACGCAATGGCGGAGTACACCGCTCATTCTCAGACACCGCTAGACGAGTGAGCACTGGGTGCATTCTTAATTTGCAATAGTCTACTTCACTGTGCACACAACATACTCCTCCCATCTATCGCTCGAATATTTTTGAAAGATTTTATAAAAAGATGAATTCATCGATTTGCACCACCATATCGCCCTTAATGAACCAGTCCTCACAGGTTAGTATTAATAAAAAAAAAAATTCAAAAAGGAATAATCAATATAATTTTTTTCTTTATTAAGTGTGCTTGGAATCTAAATCCTACCCCCATCATGCTGAGTATTTGAGCCATAAACTACACCTGGATCAGAAAGAAAAGCTTGGCATGTTCGGCATGACCCATGTTTTGGCTGTGGATGGGTACAGCAACAAAATTGTTTCAAATGCCACCATGCCAATAAAAAACAACCTGGTGATCTTTGAGGAAGTTTACAGGTAAAAAACACACAAACCAGATGGTCAGAGCCACTCACTTACTTTAGAAAATCCATTTGCACTATTGTTGTGTATATGTACCATAGCTGTACTAGTTTACTATCACAATACTGTATATAATGCTCCAACCATTACACACATTATTTTGTTTATTAAAACTGTTATTTGTGTAGCATCAGTCAATGTCTGCAAAGCAGCCGTCAAACAACGATTTGCCACATCATCTCATTTTGGACTTAATTATTTCTAAACTTCTCTGTACAGTCAAGCATTTTTGTTAACCTTTATTTAACCTTTATTTAACCAGGCAAATCTCACTGAGATCACAGATCTCTTTTGCAATGGAGGCCTGGGTCTGAACGCAGGCTAACATGCATGTTTTTGATCTGTGGGAGGAAACCCGAGTACCTGGAGAAAACCCACGCATGCATGAAAAGAACATGAAAACTCCTAATTTATTTTAATTATAGAAGGGCTCCAGAAAATAATTTGCTAGAAATCGATCATCAAATTAAGCATTTAAGAGTCAACAGTTTTCAATAACCTGCTTTGTATAATAAGTCTTACTGTGGTGTTTTTTCTAATGATTTATGTACATTTTATTCCAGACCTGCAGTCCTCAAATATGGGATGTGGGATCAACTCAGGGTTGATCATGGGAGAGAATTTTACATGTTTGTATATGCAAGAAAAACTGTCACGATACAGACACAACACGAGCAGACCACCAGACAACATCAACAAGTTGTACAAAAGTCTTTGAGCATAATTCTTGTAACCTCTACTATTACATGTTATTTCATGTATAGAATCATGGAGTGGAAAGGCTTTGGCCTGAAGTGAACAACAGAGTGAACTCCCCTCTGATGCAGGCCCTGGTACAGTTGAAAGACCAATAAGTCATCAATATGGAGGATAACCTAACGAAGTTCTGCACCTCACAACTGACACGTCAGTTAAGTGAAATAGGACTAGACAGAGTGGTGAGATCATGGAATGCACACAGAATCCCAGGTAAACAAAACTTAATGTATACAAGACTAGAATCTTTAACCAGTAACTTTTTAGTCTAGTAGTACATGTAGCAGACAGCGACACTTAAAATAGTTTGTTTCACCGTTTTTCATGACCATGTTTTATTGCTTCAGGCCATGGGATACCCAATGAACTCGCAGAAGTTGGCTGTCCAGTTAAAATGGCAGAGGACCTCCTGCCCAGTGCCTCTGTTGTGGCCAACCTGTAAGAAGAAGAGCTGGGATCCTCGCTGACATGGGTTTCTCAGTTCGGAACAGATCCCTTTTCATCTGAGGTGGAACGGCATCATGCAGAAACGGACTTCACAGAGAACTACCCTGATGTTTCCCTTCTTTTTAATGAAGTGGTAAACAACAACTTTGTTCCCTTGCAAGATGCCTTGATGCATCTCATGAGTGTAATACAGAGGTACATATGACAAGGTACTGTGTTTCCACTTAGATTCTGTTAACCAGGTACAGACTTCTTTACTTGGTATCGAAAAAGAGGTCTTGACATTTTGTCCCCAAACATAATGAATAACACACCAAATAAACTGTAATAAAACTTTTATTTTGTGCAATGAATGCTTTTTTAGACAACACCTATTGCATCTAACCATTATTTTCAGACGGGCTGAATTCAAGTATGTTGTAAACATGTAACACTTGGCCAAAGAACACTTTTAGTTAAGTTTGCATTGCTTGTTGCCAGATGAGAGCAACGTTGCCAAACAAAAAGCCACACAATTGTGTACATTTAAAATTTGAGAAAAAAAAAAGTAAAACAAAAAATACTGTAACATTTCTCAGTATAAAAGTCAGCATTAGAAAAATACAATATTTACTTTTTTTATATGTAATGGATGAACAAGAACAAGTGAAGAACAGTGAAACTACCTTACGATTACCAAATGTATATTAGAGTATTTTTTTCCAGTGCAGAAAATGTCTCAGCAAGACCAACAAGCCGTTGTGTGTTGACGTTAAAACCATCAGCTCGACACTTTGGGCAAGAGTCAGAGCTGTCCCACCACTGTTCAACACAGATCCTGCAGCCAACAATACTACTGCAGCACGAAGAAACCATGGGCTCATGCACGGTACCTGAAATTTGAAAAAAAAAAAA
>NC_056506.1:5485487-5489034 GCF_014905685.2 Nematolebias whitei | reverse complement strand
AAAAAAAAAAAAGTATTTACAATATAGTAATTGACTTCTGATTACATTATGGTAATGCAATGGAACACTATTTACCAGATGTGCATTTATAGTTATTTAGAAAACATAAAAGACCAACACTGGCCGCTGGAACTACTGCTGTTCCAGCTGCTGATCCAGCTGAAGTCAGTGCTCTGACAGTTTTTTATTAGTGATGGAATATTGTAAAGATGGGCAGCACGATGGTGCAACTGGTAGAGCTGCTGCCTCTCAGGGAGCAGGTCCCTGGTTCAAATCTCCGTCCAGGGGCCTTTCTGGGTGGAGTTTGCATGTTCTCTCTGTGCATGCGTGGGTTTTCTCCGGGTACTCCAGTTTCCTCCCACAGACCAAAAACATGCATGTTAGGCTGATTGGTAACTCTGAATTGTCCCTAGGTGTGAGTGAGAGAGTGAATGGTTGTTTGTCTCGTTTGTCTCTGTGTGTCCCTGTGATGGACTGGAGACCTGTCCAGGGTGTACCCTGCCCCTTGCACAGTGATTGATGGACATGGGCACTGGTGACCCCCGCAACCCAAAAAGGAAAAAGCAGGTAAAGATAACGGATAGATGGATGGATATGGTAAATATTATATTTAGAAAATATTATTGAAATGATTACCTCGACAGATAATACAGGCAAAGGCAGCTTTCACAGCTGCTGCTTGGGTTTCTGTCAGGGTCACTGCTGAAGTGCAGTGGGGTATGGAAGCCATTATGTCTCTTAAATCAAATTAAAATGGATTAATAGAATTGCTTTTTCATTTCAAAGTAGAGCTGCATTTTTTGACTCATAAATAAAATTAAAAATGAATAATCCAAACTGCATTTTCATTTTCTTCTTCAAGACTGTTCATTGTGTAAATTAATTAAAATGATAAATAAAACAATGTTTAACATTTAATTTTCAAAATATGTCCCTGTAAAAAGTGACCAAAATTCATTTTGAAATGTCAAATTTGAAAATTAAAATGAAATATCAGAAATGCTTTTTCATTTCAAAGCCAAGCTGCATTTTTTGACTCATAAATAAAATTAAAAATAAATCATTTTCATTTTCTTCTTCAAGACTGCTCATTGTGTAACACAACTAGAGGAAACTAAGAACACAACTGCTTTTTCATTTTCATGCCCCACCCCTGCAGAAAGTGTTCCAAAAATCAATCTGAACTGGCAATTCGGAGCAGCGCAGGAGAGTGACGTCATTGCTGCCTCACACCGCATACATATATATATATATATATATATATATATATATATGTATATATGTATATATATATATATATATATATATATATATATATAATGTGTATTGTAGTGAGTCACGTGAGATACGTGTCACTTGTTGTAGTATGACAATATATCCCCGTTTATATGCATACTATATTCACGAGTTCTTCATTTTTCTGACTGTGTAATGCCGTGCATTGAATTTAAAGGAATGCGAACAAGAGACGTTATTACCTTTGACCCATCAAATGAATGGAATCATTTATTTTCAGAATCAAAGTTTAACATCAAACATTTACATTAATTTGGCAAAATATGAAAATAATAACAGACAGTTTCACAAATAATGAACTTCAAATCACTCGGCGGTGATTTGAGGACTTTGCTTCAGATATTTCTAAAAATATCTGCACTGATTTATGAGAGAGAGGTGAGTTTAAGAGTAAATTGAGATTTATCTTACAGAGGAAATATGTGAGGGAAGTTTAATCTGTTTAACCAGAAATTGCACGCTCCGTCCGATCTCAGCTTCTCACGGTACACTTGGTCAAAATAGAACCATCTACCTGTTGATGATGAATCAGCGTCGGAGTAGTTCCTTTCTGACTCGTTTCAGCGTCTCCGTCGAGAACTACCAAACCTTCAGAGAGTCGTGCGTAGTTAGCTCAAAACAGAATTATAATCCCAAAAACCTCTGGATTCTTCATTGCTCTCTTGGACTCTTCATTGCTCTGAAACTTTCAGAACCGGCTGCACTCTCAATCTAACATGAACTGGGAAGTTGCCACATTTTATTTGGGTCGACTTCCTGTTCAATTTAGAGCTTTCTGATTCGTGGAAGGACCAGAAAGAGGAGTGGTTTTGACGTAAGGTGTTTATCAACAGTCGAGGTCAGAGAATGAAATTTGTTTTCACATACAGAAAAGATTATTGCAGCAACAGCAGACTTCGTGGAGTCAACTCTTGGTAATCTTCTGAAAAAGTTTAAACATGACATTTTTCTCGGTAAACATTTTAGTTGACCGAAAACCAACCTTTCACATACTTACGACTTGACTCATTTCAGACAGAAAATCAAGGAATGCTTATTCAGGTGATTTCTTCTTGGAATGAGGAATAAAAATCATTACTTACTGTTTATGTAAAATAAAGATGAGTAGTTCTTTTCAACCTATAAGCATTGAGTGAACTAACACAATTTGATTATCAAAACATTTGTAAGACAGTAATGATTATAAAGAATTGTCTTTTCTGCTTGATTAATTCAAGAAAGAAAGTCATCAGATGGCCCAGACTTATTCAGATCAATGAAAATAACAGTCTCTGTCCATCTGGTAGATTTGAGGTCATCTGGTTCACTACAGTCCCCCCTTTGGAAATCATCACCTGTCCATGGGGATGAATTCCAACCGTGAACTTAGACCTTCAAATGTCCTTGAGCTTGATGTAATCCCGCAAGCAAGACCAAAGTCAGAAGTAATCCTTCAAGGAAGACCAAAGTCAGAAGTAATCCAGCAAGGAAACAAAGTCAAGGTAATTCCACAATGTTCTTGGTATTCCATTGTGTTTATTATAATCCCATATCGTCTCGATAATCCCATTGTAGCAATGCTTTAACCCCTTGGAAACAGAGTCTGTAATCCATTGGAAAAAGTCATATAATCCACAACGGTAAATCCACAGCGATTGGAAGTGTTGATTTATCAGCATACAGAGGGGTTCCCTTGGATTGAACTGAAGAAGCGGCCACTGGATGAAGAGTTGAGACCAACGTCAGGATTGCAGGTCGCCTCCAGCGAAGGTTGTCTCCAGCGACGTCCAGCCTGTGCCGTTCTGGTTCAATGTGTCATGCAATTATGTGGTTTAAGGTGGGCTTATGAAGGGGATTTTACATAAGGCCTTAAACTATATGCATCTGGTGTGTAAGCTATTATGGTTGGGAACAGCTACAACTACCAGTTAAGGGGTGGAGAATGCTGATAAGGGGTACTACAGGGGTTTATGCCTATAGAAAAGTGTTCCAAACTATTTTTCCATTTCTAACTTGGTTTAAGTTAGCTTTACATGGTAAAATATAGTTTGGTGTAATTGTCTGTTGTCTTTTAGACGAACGACTTGAGATTGGGTGTTTGGTTTTCCCATAAATGTTTTGGAAGTCTATGGCGAGACTTATCAAAAAGAATTAGCTATCCCCCCGAATAGAATTGTTCGAGTAGGTTCGGCTTAAGCGTTGTGAGATCAATGTAGATTATGGTACTCAAGGTAGCAATAATATACATTGACTCCGCAAAGATTGCAATTTA
>NC_056506.1:5469430-5485387 GCF_014905685.2 Nematolebias whitei | reverse complement strand
CTGAGACCTCACAGTCCAAGAAAGCCAACCTGCCATTTTTTACATCTTCTCGTGTGAACTTGATGTATTTATCCACAGAGTTGATGTGGTCAGTAAAATGTTGGACTTCCTGAGATTTGATTTTAACCCAGGTGTCGTCAACATACCTGAACCAATGCCTTGGTGGTGTCCCTGAAAAGGACGTCAAGGCTCTCTTTTCTACCTCCTCCATGTACAGGTTGGCAACAATAGGAGAAACTGGAGACCCCATAGCACACCCATGTTTCTGCCTATAATATTGCTCCCCATATGTGAAGTAGGTTGACTGCAGGCACAGTTTCAAGAGTTGACACAGTTGTTCTGTAGAAAGTGTGGTCCTGCTGCTCAGAGTGGTGTCTGATGTTAATTTTAAACTGACCACCTCTACTGCATCATCAACAGGAATGCATGTAAAGAGTGATGTGACATCAAAAGAGACCATTGTTTCATCAGTCTCCATGGTGACATCTCTCACCTTGTCCACAAAGTCCATGGTGTTCTGCATGTGGTGTTCTGAGCTGCCAACTAAAGGGATGAGTACAGACGCCAGATATTTGGAAACATTGTAAGTGACAGAGTTAATCATACTAACAATTGGTCTTAAAGGTACACCTTGTTTGTGGATTTTAGGTAAACCATACAGACTAGGTGTGGCCTCCCCTGGGTACAGTCTGTGGTACAGAAAACGGTCAATAGCCTTGTCTTGCTCCAAAATTTTCAGGCAATCTATTAACTTCTTCTTGTAACCACTTCCTGGATCTCTTTTCAGAGGTTCATAAGTGGTTAAGTCACTAAGGAGTGTCATAACTTTCTCATGATAGTCTTTCTGGTTCAAAATCACTGTGCACCTTCCTTTGTCTGCTGGGAGAATGATGATGTTTTTGTCCTTGCTAAGAGTGGTGAGTGCATCCCTCTCCTCTCTACTGATGTTGGAAGGTGGTGGTTTGGCATTGCTGAGGCAGGCTGAAACTTTGATTCTGAGCTGTTCTGCTTCAGCCTCTTTAATTTTGTTGTTGCGGATGGCTGATTCTGTGGCTGTGATCATCTCCACCAGAGGAATTCTACTTGGTGCAACCGCAAAGTTCAGTCCCCTGGCAAGAATCTCTGTCTCTGGCTGGGTGAGCTATCTGTCAGATAAATTTTTCACCCACTTTTCTGTCTCCCTGGCATGTAATTGTCTACTGGATTGTTGTCCTACACTGAATGTGTTGTTATTGGAATAGTGATGGTGTTGATGAGCTATTAGTATGTTAAACTTGTTTTGTTGTCGAGTCTTGGACTTGACATGCTGTGCTAAGTGTGCCTGATCTGTACAGTCCAACACTTGCTGAAGTGTGGTCTGATCTAGACACGTTGTTAGTTTCTGTTTAATGTGCTCTTCTTTGGCCTTCAAGGCCTCAATAGTAAAATTGGTCTGTCTCACCCGTTCATTCAGCAGCTGAGTTTGTGCCTTCTGAAGGATCTTGCTTGCCCGGTGCCCGCTGACCGAAGATTTTAGTTCCAGGCTCTTGGGAATGATGCCACTTTGTCGACATCTGAGGTTGAATCGCAAATGGTTCCTGTAGTCTGCCCTCTTCCTTGCTGTTTTCTCAAACTCTCTAACTAGTTTGAGGCAATCCTGGCCAAAGTGGTTCAAAATATCTTGATGCATGCTCAATAATCCAGGTAGAAAAATCTAAAAAAGTTAAATCTGGTCCTCTGGACATTCAAAAAAACAAAACAAAGCAAATCAACAAAAAAATGTAGAAACGTTTCGTCTCTCATCCGAGAGACTTCCTCAGTCTGAGGAGCTGTATTCAGCTCAGTCTCTTAAATAGCACCGTCTCAGGGTGGATCAACCAGTTTTGCTGCTGACAACCAAAACCAGCTGATCACATGCTCAAGAAGGACCATCAGCATAACAATGGATCATTAGCACACTGATGGCTGTTTACTGTTCACAGAGGGCTGAGTGATACTAGCAATCACAGCATTGTAAGAGGGGGACAGTTGAACCCGGAGGCCTCCACCCCTGTTTAATGATGGACAATTTCTTTTCACAAAGATGGCCTCCTTTACTCCTCTCTCAAACCATCGTTCCTCTCTGTCCAGGATGTGAACATCTTCATCCCTGAAAGAGTGACCGCTGGCCTGGAGATGATTGTAGACCGCAGAGTCCTGGCCTGATGATGTTGATCTTCTGTGCTGGGCCATCCTTTTGGCCAGTGGCTGTTTTGTTTCCCCGATGTAAGACTGATCACAGCCCTCCTGACACTGAACAGCATTGAATCAAATACAAAGAACTCACAATGTTCATGATGGTTCCCGGAGATGATGAGATGCACAGGTAGAGTCCTCTTTTGGACTGAGGTGAACTTTTGACCCATAAGGCCAGCCATCGTCAGTGAAGTAGAAAAAGGTTGGGTAGGGATGAAAAGGAGGTCGACCAGGTCTTGGTTGATAAGGTTCTGCTCCGCCCCAGAATCGACAAGTAAAGGGACTGATTTCTTTTCTTGATGAACAATAATTGTTGTATTCAGTTCCAAACGAGAAGCTGAAGAAGACAAATAATTCCTCACCAATATCTCCTGATTTATTGGTGAGAGGGTCCGTTTCCCAAGAGCGGACAGTGAGCAATGAAGTTTCCTTGTTCCCCACAGTAGATACAATAGTAAAGACAGTAGAAGAGTGAAAAAGTGTGGTCAGTTTGTCCTCCAGCAGTCTAAGCCTATAGCAGCATAAGTAAGGGACAGCTCAGGAAACCTAAGCTGACCCTACCTATAGGCTTTAGTAAAAAGGAAAGTCTTGAGCCTAGTTTTAAAACTGGATAATGTGTCAGCCTCACGGACAGAGATTGGAAGTTGGTTCCACAAGAGAGGAGCCTGATAACTGAAAGCTCTGCCTCCCATTCTGTTTTTGTAAATTCTAGGAACTGCAAGTAAACCCGAGAGTGAAGTGCTCTGTTAGGAAAATATGGAACAATAAGATCTGTAATATAAGATGGAGCTACGTAGGTTGTTGAGAGCTTTGTAGGTTAGAAGTAGGATTTTGAATTCTATTCTGAATTTGACAGGGAGCGAATGGAGAGTTACTAAAACTGGAGAGATATGATCTCTCCAGCTAACTCCAGGTAAGGCTCTGGCAGCAGCATTTTGGATCAACTGAAGACATTTTAAAGACGTATTTGGACATCCAGATAATAAACCATTGCAACAGTCCAGTCTAAACGTGACAAATGCATGAACTAGTTTTTCTGCATCAAAAATTAGATAATATGTTTCTAATTTTAGCGATATTACGCAGGTGGAAGAAGGCAATTCTAATAACATTTTTAATGTGGGGGATAAAAGACATGTCCTGATCAAAAATAACACCAAGATTTTTAACATTAGAAGTGGAGGACAGATTAATGCCATCTAAGGAGGGAGAAAGACTGAAAAATTAATTCCTACAGTGCTCAGGTCCAGAAACCAAAACCTCAGTCTTGTCTGTGTTCAAAAGCAGAAAAATAAAGGTCATCCAGGTTTTTATGTCTTTAAGACATGTTTGTAGTCTAAGTAGCTGATTGGATTCATTGGGGTTAATGGACAAATATGATTGTGTGTCATCAACATAACAAAGAAAATGTATCCCATGCTGTTTAATAACTTTACCTAATGGAAGCATATATAAAGTAAAGAGTATTGACCCAAACACTGAGTCCTGAGGAACTCCATGACTAACTTTGGTGTATGAAGAAGATGTATTATTTACATTTACAAACAAATCTATCAGATAGATATAATTTAAACCATTTTAGAGTTGTTCCTGTAATTCCAACATCATATTCAAGCCTCTGTAGTAAAATATTGTGACCAATTGTATCAAATGCAGCACTGAGGTCTAACAGGACCAGTATAGACACAAGTCCATTGTCTGAGGCCATGAGAATATCATTAGTGACTTTTACTAGTGCTGTTTCTGTCCTATGATAAGCTCTAAACCTTGACAGAAACTCTTCAAACAGATTATTTCTTTGTAGATGTTCACGCAACTGACTTGCAACTATTTTCTCTAGAATTTTTCAGATTAAAGTTAGGTTAGATATAGGTCTATAGTTGGCCAGAATTTCTAAATCAAGGTCAGACTTTTTAAGTAAAGGTTTAATTACAGCAACCTTAAAGCGCTGTGGTACATAACCATCCATTAAAGACAAATTAAGTAAATCCAAAATGTGGACATTAATTAGGGGAAATACCTCTTTAAACAGTCTGGTTGGGATGGGATCTAGCAGACATGTGGATATCAGGACAAAAATTGTCCAAACACAAATCAGGCTACAGTGAAACTTTTAAAGTTGTCTCATTTGATTTGACAGGGGACTAGAGATAGTAGATGGAAGGATGGTTTGAATTTTCTCTCTAATTGAAATAATTTTATTTATAAAGAATCTCATGAAGTCATCACTACTTATAGTTGTAGGGACACATGGTTCAACAGAAATGGGACTTTTAATTAGTCTAGCAATAGTACTAAACAGAAACCTAGGGTTATTTTTATTCTCCTCTATTAAAGATGAGTAATATAAAGTTCTAGCTTTACGGAGAGCTTTTTTATATGTTAGCAGACTATCTTTCCAAGTTAAATAAAATTCTTCAGAATTAGTAGACTGGTCTAGATGCCTGCTTTAAAGTACGTAACTCAGAATTGAACCAAGGAGCCAGTTTCCTTTGATTGGTTACTTTCTTTTTCAGTGGAGCAATTTTATTAAGTGAAGTTTGCATTGAAGTTGTAAGATGATCAACTAGATGATCTAAGTCACTGTTCTCTGATGCATTACTCTGCAAGACAGAGGAAAACATTGATGGAAGAGATTGTTTAAATTTGGTTACAGCATTTTTAAGCACCTGCTAAGATGAAATCCTTAACATGTAAGTTTTTTTGTTTTTTTTTTGTCTTTCAGGTACACCTGGACCTATACCTGGACCTGGACCTATATCTGGACCTACCATTCTGTGTTCGTCTGTCTCTCCTTCCTGTCCTCTCAACCAACTGGTCAAAGCAGATGAACGCTTGTCCTGAGCCTGGTTCTGCTGGAGGTTTCTTCCTTTTAAAAGGGAGTTTTTCCTTTCCATTGTTGCCACTGTGCTTGTTCAGGATGGGAGACTGCAATGAAGCCAAGATTCAACTTGTCTGCTGGATTCCTTACATAGAGAACTTTACTAATTGGCTTTTATGTATGTGAATGTTTCTGTAAAGTGCCCTGAGACAACTTTGTTGTGATTTGGCACTATATAAATAAACTGAATTGAATTGATAGTTTCTCTTTCAGTTTTTCAGATGTTCCATTAGAGGTATTTACAATAATATGATATTTCTGTAGTCTCCTTCTTTTTTTTTTTTTTGTAGTAATATGTATATGTAACCATAGCTTGGTAGAGGTTTATGTTTAGGGACCCCTAATTGTTTTGGACATGTGTTATGTGAGATGTAGACTGCAGCCTGCTTCCAGGAGCTGGTTGGGAATACGGCACCATTTCCTTGCAACTTCATCCTTTTTAGAGGATACTGTTTCAGTAGGACTGGTTATATTGTAGTGTGTCAAGGACAGCTTTGCTGTGGACAAACGGTCCCACCAAATGTAGTGAAATGGTGGGGGACAGCTTCACTGTACCTTCACTACTAATTATTTAAATATAACGGGTTCTTTCTTTTTCGAGTTAAATTAATGCCATGTGAAGAGGTAACTGTGAGGATTGTTTAATCAGTGACAAAAGACGTTAATTTTCCTTTGACCCATCAGAATAAATGAGGTCATTTATTTAACAGAATCAAAATTTAACATCAAAACATGTACACATGATTAGCTGATCTGGTTCAGATGAATAAAACTTGGCACGCTTTACTAATAAGACAAGACATTTCTGAAGGCATCTACAGTAGATTACTGGCAAAATAGAAGAGTTTAAAGGAAGGAATTTAGAGGTTTAAAGAAAAGATGGGTGAAGGGAGGTGTATGTTTGGACCAGGATGGCATGCTTCTTTCAATCACCAGCTCAAACCTCCGGTACACTTAGCGTGTCATGACTCGTTACCTTCGCAGGAGATAAATCAGCTCTGGTGTCGGGTCCATTTCAACGCTACCTTCCAGCGTCTCCGGTAAGAGCGGCTGGTCATTGTCAGAAGTCGTGTCGGTTTACTCCGTTCAACAAACAGGCTCAGCTCCCTTCGAAGTTGGAGGCATTACACCCGGGTGGATTCACAGCAAGCATCTGTGAGTCCGTCAGAGATCCCACTCAGAAGTGGAAGACTCCCCAAGGCTTGAGAAGACTCCATCAAAGAATGAGTTCAACTCAGATCCAAGACTTCAGAAGAACGGAGTAGACTCCGTAAGACCGAGTAGACTCCAGAAGACTCAGTAAACTGAATAGTTCCAGGAAGTGTCGACTTTTAAAAAGTTCTCACTTCCGGTCACTTAGGACTTCCTGATTGGTTGAAACAACCAACAGGGGGAGGGTGTTTCAGTGATTTCAGAGGGTTATTAAAAGTCAAAAAGACTGCAGGAATGTTTAGGAACGTTTAGTACAGACAGAGAAATGTTTTGAAGAAGTGAGAGGAAGCAAGTGCCAGTTGCTTCTTTTTTTACCATCTGCTAGGTTTAAAAACAGGACACTTCGTTCTAATAACTTCTTTCTGACTGTCTCTGACTTTTGACCGACATCACTACTTCTCCTTTAGACAGAAAATCAAAATGCATAATTATTTTGTAAATAGACATTTAACTTGAGTTCTCATTTAAATGAGGTTTAAAAATCATTAATACTGTTTCACAGTTGATTTAAAATGTGTGGTTCACTTCAACTTTAGAAATGATATGAACTAAACACACTTTGATTATCAAGATATTGTAAAATAGTAATGATA
This sequence comes from Nematolebias whitei, assembly GCF_014905685.2. Lineage (NCBI taxonomy): Eukaryota > Metazoa > Chordata > Actinopteri > Cyprinodontiformes > Rivulidae > Nematolebias > Nematolebias whitei. The sequence goes on along the minus strand of NC_056506.1, from coordinate 5,478,487 downwards.
ATATAAAAAGAAGAGTGTTCTTTCAATTGATTAATTCAGGATACAATTAAACAGTCTCTGGATGAGCTAATTTGTATTTCTGGATTCAAATCAATGAAATAACAGTTCCTGTCCCATGAAGGTCTTCAGAGGCAGGTTTTAGTCGGATGCCTAGTTCACTACAATATCCATGTCTGGTTATGTAAGATTTTCTGTTATGGTGATGGTTTTTGCACTTTAATAATTTTGGCTGAAATTGAGCGGGAGTGGGTGTAACTGAGATGAAAATTTTAATGAATTTCACCAAAATTTATGTGCAGTTATTAGTTCTCTAGAGCCACCTACAGATAATTTGGCACAGTTGCATGCAAAGGGTCCTCCTGGCATGCACACCACTCCACCAGCAAAGTGATACTGGAAGCTGGTGGAGGTAGGTGCAAGTGGAACCACTCTACACTCAACATTGGTTTAAAGACATATTAATGCTAAATTAACTAACCCATAAAACCTGTCACAGGTGTATGAGCACAGTTAGTGTATTTTATGAAGGTTTTGCCGTGCTTGTGTCACCTTAAGGACTAAATGAATAAGAGTTTCTCCAGTTAGTAAGCTAAGCTAACAGAATCTAACTGATCGCTAGTCGTTTTTCTGATAGTAATAAGTTATTTATCTTTTTGCCCTGAACAGATCCATTCATGCAACTGTTGCACACATACTGATGGGACACTGTGTGCTGTTTATTATACCAGGTAGGCTCAAATGTGTATGAATATATAAAAAATGTGTTTTAAAAATATTTTACTGTTGTAACTGCCAGTTACAGTTACTGTTAATCTAATGTTAATCTACTGTTTTCATACTGTTAACAGTGTTTTGAAAATTTAATGGGAAAATGAAACATGTTTTGCTCTAAAATGTAATTTTTTTTAATTAATATATTGACAAAGGAAAAAAAAACTACTGTAGGAGTTTTGCCCTGCACCGTGCCTCTCTCTCTCCTCTGCATCCTTAATTGACAGCAGCTGCACATAATCACCACAGCCAGCACAAGTAGTATAAGAAGCTTCATGGGCCATTCTGAAGGCGCTGGGACATTGTCTACCAACGGTAGTTGTGTTCGAGCCAGTTTTGTTTCTGATATCTACAGAAATTAAGCTTGTATGTTTTCTGTGCTTTCTCAGAGTTTGGACCTTGCTGTTCACCTGCCATACCTTGAGCTCCCTGTGAACCTCTACTCCTCTGTCTCTACAGCTGCTTGTACCTTCCACTAGTGATGCGCAAATGAAGCTTTTATGAAGCACTGAACCAGTTGGGCCAAGAGTTTCAAAAATGGGTTCATTTGTTGAAGCTTCAGTTACAGTGACCTCTTGTGGCATTTTGCAACGCTGCTGTCAAATTAGGCATTTTGCTTTTAGTGGCACACACCAAAGAACTTCAGTGACTAGTGTTAAAGAAACTACTTTACTGTGGTAATAAACAGATTTTTTAAATTCATCAACTTTCTATGTTGTCTGGTTTGAAAATGTATTCATGCTTACATGTGTTTGAATAAAGATTGATAACTGTGCATTGAAGAGATTTAATAAAAATGTTGCAATGGTATTGTGCTTGTGTAACTGTGGCAGAGTCCGAGTCTTTATCATTCTTAAAATAACAATGAAATGACGTCTCCCTCCATCATCTCCATGTTTGGAGCTGAAGTGTCTGATCGTAGAGGAGGTGTTCCCATGATGCTTCAGTTGAACACACCAAACGTCTGCAGAAGATTACTTTACCTCCTGGTAGATTTTTTTTGGTCCTCTACTTTTGGAGAAATTAAGTGGAAACAAGTTTGGTTGAATGGAGAAAAAATGTTGCATAACAAATAAAGTTAAAGAGGTTTCATGTAACATCAGTCATAATGTTAAAAAACACTGGAAAGATTTAAACTTGATATGGACTACTCTTGTACATTTTGTGAACTACACATGGAAACAATTTCTCATTTATTCTATCATAATCACACAAAGACGTTGTGGACAGATGTACAACAACTCATACGACGGAAAACTGGACAAATAATTCAACTTACAGAGAAAGACATTATATTATGCTTCGACAATAAGGATATGGACAAAGACTTGATCTACTTCACCCAACTTCTATTTCTCTTGGGGAAAATTCCACATTCACAAGAAAAAGTGGTCAAAGTCCAAGTCCAGCAGAACTTTACATATACAGCACCGCTGTTAAAGGACTGGAAAACACAAAGGCAATGAAACCATCTCAGTTCAAGAAAAATTTAATGTGAATGTATCTGTATAACATGTAAATATATTGTTTTGTAGCTTTCAAATTTTTTACCCTTTGTACCATTTTATAACCAAATTGTTCTTACTATACTTCCTGCTAATATACCCCTGGCAGACAGTTTGTAAAATTGATAAAGTTTTGTAATAAAATAATTTAAAAAAAGAAAAAAGTTGAACACACTAAACACTGCACCTGCAGAAATATACTAATGTAAATAAAAAATTTATTTGAGCCCATACTGATATATGATTATTAAAGTCACATACATCATTTTACTGTAATTATATTAAATACATGAGTTAAATGGGTTGGATAACATCTTCACTGTTGCACATTACTATAACATTTTTGACATTTAAATGCCAAAACTACCTTATCATGAGCAGAATGAAGTGTTCCCACGTGTTAGAACGACCTCTTTTCCTGGCTGCCTCCATAATTACTCTATTGAAAACTGTCTCAATCTGTCACCTGTCAGAATCGAGACGAGGCGGTGCCAGGGAATCAGCTGTTTGGAACCAGTCAAGCGATTCATTCCGACAACGAAACAGTTTGTGGTTCGGACGTCACGTGTCACGTGACTTTTTCCGCACCAAAACAGGCTCCGAAGCAGTGGTCCGATGTAATTTTACTGCAGGGTTTGAAGCATGTTTTGAAGCTGTTGTTTCATACTACCATCACTACTCTACTCCTCCTCCATCTCTACAGCTGCTTGTACCTTCCACCACTTGCTTTTTCTATGTGCCTTTTACGTTGAAGACCTCCTGGACTAATACCTCCTTACTACTCCCAGTAAGATCTATAAAACCTCAGTACTAAATTGCCATCCACCTACAGACCACTAATCTTCCACTCTGCTCTCCAGGTGATCCAGATCCCAAGTACTGATGTCATCACATTTATCACCATTGTAAATAAACACTGTAAACTGTTATTTGTGTCCTGGCCTCTGTTCAGTATGGGTCTTTCGCTTGGGTACACTCGTTATCATAACAAATACAATCACACATTAAAAAAAGATATTGGAAGCTGGTAGAGATCCATGTATGCAACTGTCACACGCATATGGATGGAATATTGTATGCTGTGTATTATTATACCAGGTCCATGCAATAAAGAACATTGAAGAGCAGTCCTGTGTTTGACCTGATTTTACTTGCACTTGGTCATACTAGTGAAGAGAAACAATGCCATGGGTTAAATGTTACTTTATTTTTACTTTTTTCAATGATAATGCTGGTTTAAACGTTTAACTTGTTTTTCTACTGGCTTTAATTATGTTTTTGATCATTTCATCCCTGGGCTGCCACCTTACCGTGGTGGAGGGGTTTGAGTGTCTCAATGATCCTAGGAGCTATGCTGTCAAGGGCTTTACGCCCCTAGTAGGGTCACCCATGGCAGACAGGTCCTAGGTGAGGGACCAGACAAAGTGCAGCCCAAAGACCCCGATGAAGAGAAAAATAAATGGACTTAATGTTCCCTTGCCCAGACGTGGGTCACCGGGGCCCCACTCTGGAGCCAGGCCTGGAGGTGGTGCACGCAGGCGAGCGCCTGGTGGCCAGGCTTTTACCCATGGAGCTCAGCCGGGCACAGCCCAAAGAGGAGACGTGGGTCCCCCTTCCCATGGGCTCACCACCAGTGGGAGGGGCCAAAGGGGTCAGGTGCAATCTGGGATGGGTGGTGGCCGAGGGCGGGGACCCTGGCGGTCTGATCCTCGGCTACAGAAGCTGGATATTGGGACGTGGAATGTCACCTCACTGGTGGGGAAGGAGCCTGAGCTGGTGTGTGAGGCTGAGAGGTTCCGGTTAGAAATAGTCGGACTCACCTCTACACATGGCTCTGGCTCTGAATCCAGTTTCCTTGAGAGGGGCTGGACACTCTTCCACTCTGGAGTTGCCCCTGGTGAGAGGCGCCGAGCAGGAGTGGGCATACTTATTGCCCCCAAACTTGGTGCCTGTGTGTTGGGGTTCACCCCAGTGAATGAGAGGGTGGCCTCCCTCTGCCTACGTGTGGGAGGATGGGTTCTGACTGTCATTTGTGCTTATGCACCACATGGCAGTTAAGATTATCCACCCTTTTTGGAGACCTTGGAGGGATTACTGGAAAGTGCACCTCCTAGGGACTCCCTTGTTCTGCTGGGGGACTTCATTGCTCATGTGGGCAATGACAGTGAGACCTGGAGGGGTGTGGTTGGGAGGAACGGCCCCCCTGATCTGAACCTGAGTGGTGTTCTGTTGTTGGACTTCTGTGCTCGTCATGGATTGTCAATAACGAACACCTTGTTCAAGCATAAGTGTGTCCATATGTGCTCTTGGCACCAGGGCACCCTAGGCCGCAGTTCAATGATCGACTTTGTCATCGTCTCATCTGATCTGCCGCCACATGTCTTTGACAATCGGGTGAAGAGAGGGGCGGAGCTGTCCACTGATCACTACCTGGGGGTGAGTTGGCTCCGATGGTGGGGGAGGACGCCAGTCAGACCAGGCAGACCCAAACGTATTGTGAGGGTTTGCTGGGAACGCCTGGCAGAGTCTCCTGTGAGACGGAGTTTTAACTCCCACCTCCGGGAGAACTTTGAACATGTTCCGAGGGAGGTGGGGGACATCGAGTCTGAGTGGACCATGTTTCGTGCCTCTATTGTCGAGGCGGCTTACCGGAGCTGCGGCCGCAAGGTTGTCGGTGCCTGTCATGGCGGCAATCCTCGAACCCGATGGTGGACACCGTCGGTGGGGATGCTGTCAGGCTGAAGAAGGAGTCCTATCGGGCCTTTTTGGCCTGTGGGACCCCGGAAGCAGCTGATGGGTACCGTCAGTCCAAGCGACATGCGGCTCGGGTGGTCGCTGAGGCAAAAACTTGGGCATGGGAGGAGTTCGGAGAGGCCATGGAGAATGACTTCCGCACGGCTTCGAGATGATTCTGGTCCACCATCTGGCGTCTCAGGGGAGGGGAAGCGGTATGCCACCAACACTGTTTATAGTGGGAGTGGTGTGCTGCTGACCTCAACTCGGGATGTTGTGGGTCAGTGGGCGGAATTCTTTGAAGACCTCCTCAATCCCACCGGCACATCTTCCACTGAGGAAGCGGAGCCTGGGGACTTTGGGTTGGGCCCTCCAATCTCTGGTGCTGAGGTCACCGAGGTGCTTAAAAAGTTCCTCGGTGGCAGGGCCCCAGGGGTGGATGAGATTCGCCCGGAGTTTCTTAAGGCTCTGTATGTTGTAGGGTTGTGTTGGCTTACGCGACTGTGCAATATTGTGTGGACATCGGGGGAAGTTCCCCTGGATTGTCAGACCGGGGTGGTGGTCCCCCTATTCAAAAAGGGGGGTCGTAAAGTGTGTTCCAACTACAAGGGAATCACGCTCTTAAGCCTCCCTAGTAAGGTTTATTCGGGGGTTCTGGAGAGGAGGGTCCGTCGGATAGTCGAACTTCGGATTCAGGAGGAGCAGTGTGGTTTTCGTCCTGGCCGTGGAACACTGGACCAGCTCTACACTCTCAGCAGGGTCCTGGAGGGTGCGTGGGAGTTTGCCCAACTGGTCTACATGTGCTTTGTGGACTTGGAGAAGGCGTTCAACTGCATCTCTCGGGGAACCCTGTGGGGGGTACTCTGGGAGTATGGGGTACCGGGCCCTTTGACACGGGCTGTTAGGTCCCTGTATGACCAGTGTCAGAGCTTGGTCCACATCGCCGGCAGTAAGTCGGGCTTGTTCCCGGTGAGAGTTAGACTCCGCCAAGGTTGCCCTTTGTCACCGATTCTGTTCATAACTTTTATGGACAGAATTTCTAGGCGCAGCCAAGGTGTTGAGAAATTCGTTTTGGTGGCCTTAGGATTGCATCTCTGCTTTTTGCAGATGATGTGGTCTTATTGGGTTCATCAGATCGTGATCTACAGCTTTCACTGGAGCGGTTCGCAGCCGAATGCGATGCGGCCGGGATGAAGATCAGTTCCTCCAAATCCGAGGCCATGGTCTTGAGCCGGAAAAGGGTAAAGTGCCCTCTTTGGGTCAGGGAGGAGGTCCTACCCCAAGGGGAGGAGTTCAAGTATCTTGGGGTCTTGTTCACGAATGAGGGAAAAATGGAGCGTGAGATCGATAGGCGGATAGGTGCAGTGTCTGCAGTGAAGCGGGCGCTGTACAGGTCTGTCGTGGTGAAGAGAGAGCTGAGTCAAAAGGCGAAGCTCTCAATTTACCGATCGATCTACGTTCCCACCCTCATCCATGGTCACGAGCTTTGGGTTGTGACCGAAAGAATGAGATCTTGGGTACAAGCGGACGAAATGAGTTTTCTCCGCAGGGTGTCTGGGCTCTCCCTTAGAGATAGGGTCAGAAGCTCGATCATCCGGGAGGGACTCAGAGTAGAGCCGCTGCTTCTCCACGTCGAGAGGAGCCAGTTGGGGTGGCTTGGGCATCTGTTTAGGATGCCTCCTGGACGCCTCCCTGGTGAGGTGTTCCGGACACGTCCCACCGGGAGGAGGCCCAGAGGAAGACCCAGGACATGCTGCAGGGACTATGTTTCTCGGCTGGCCTGGGAACGCCTCGGGATTCCCCCGGAAGAGCTGGCCCAAGTGGCTGGGGAGAGGGAATCTGGTCCTCCCTACTTAGGCTGCTACCCCCACGACCCGACACCAGATAAGCGGAAGAAAATGGATGGATGGATGGATCATTTCATCTTTAGCTAAGATTTAGCCAATTTCAGCAAACTGCTAGAGTTTTGTTCATTTTAGTTTCTGTTCTGCTTGTTGTAACTCCTAATGTGTTTTTTTTTTTCTCAGCTTTATCCAATGTCTTTTAGCACTCGGCATCCACACTTGCTTTGTCAATATATGTATATTTTATTTTTCTAGTTTGCTTTTAAAAAAGTCACATCTTCACAGTTAAGCTACAGTATGAGCTGCATGCATGCATACATATACTTTCTGCACACAAAGAAGCATACTGACACTCTTTTCAGTTTTTCTTTTATTATGCAGCACAAAACAGTGAAATGCTCCAGCAGTGTAGCAAAGATGTGTTCCATCCTGGAACAAAGCAGCAAAACGGTCTTTAAAATCATCTAATAATAAGCTCCCTCTCTTTCTCTGTAAATCTGTGTGTGTGTGTGTGTGTGTGATTGTGTGTGTGTGTGTGTGTGTGTGTGTCATACTGAAATGAACGTCATTGAGCTGAGTTCAGTATTAGACACAAAGCGTATAATTTAGAGAGTCAGTGTGTCGAGCTGTGCCTCATACTGGTGCTCGCTGTCACTCGGATCCGAGTTTTGGAGAATGCCAACAGTATCCAGTGCCAAATTCTAACTCGCTCACTCTTTTTCTCACACACACACACACACACCCACTCACACACACACTTTTATGCTTCTGCAATAGATAAAGGCATTTTGGTAACGTTTTTTTGCAAAACTGAAGGGGCTCTGAATTTCAGGAGTCCAAGAAAGGAGCAGAGGAGGCAGAGAGTGGTGGACTAGCAGGCAAAAGTCTTAGTTGAGTAAAGCCTGGAGTATACTCGAGTGTACTTCAGTCCGCCGATGTCCGCGCATACTGGATTAGAGTCGAAGCAGATGCCCGCAGGGCATGTCCGTGCAAAGCTCAATTTTTACGACCACGTACACGGTGTCGCACAATAAACTGCGTGGCAATGGACTGTTTCCCCTCTTCTTCCCTGGTCTGGTTTAATGGTCTTTTCTTTAGTGTTTTTTTATTTTGTATTTTCAAGAGGCAAGCAATCTCTTCCTCCTCGTCTGTTGACACCATAACTGAAATTGTGAGAAATTATGAAATTTGTCACGAGCTAATTAAAATTAGACTCAGCATGGCTGCAGGAGGGTCTGGAGATTTCCTGGTGGGCTCGTCTGATGTGTGGGCTGCAGGGCTAGAGCTCCCTTTTTTTTTTTTAGAACTTTTTATTAACAACATACCGTATAAACACAGAACACCGCTGCGGCTGGGGCTGCTAGCTCTCTATTTTTTTTTTTTTTTTGTGACCTGTCAATCAATACAGTAGGCATGTCAGCAAATGACTAATCAGTGACCTCAATTTGTCCCGAAGGTAAACTTTTGATAACTTTTCACAAGTAAGATGAACATATTATTGTTAGTATTTTGTGAATATAATATTACTGTACTGTATTTATGTCCACCAGCTGATGTGATGTTCAGTGTAACACGGTGTTCAGCTGCAATGAAGCTGACTGAGATCTGATGACAGGAATATTTTGCTAACAAGCATACTCACTATTTCAGTAGCTTTGGTTCATTATCAACAGATATGTATCAGAACTGGAGTTTTGTTTAAGTTCTAGGAAATTTAAAAGTAAAACTAGGGAGAATATAGGAAATAGAAAATAAGCTTGACCTCCTCTGTACAATGTTTTTGTTCAGACACAAATCTCCTGTTTTCATTTTGAAGGTTTCCCAAAGAAGAAGATGTGAGGAAGAGGAGGAAGTATCTTTGAGGAGGATTCATCTGAGCAGTGAGGATTTTAAACTGGAGGATTTTGATCAAACTGGTCAGACTGTCCGACTGAGAGATGGTGTGGTACCATGGGTTCACCTTCAGAGAGTAGGAGCATCATTATAAGTTCATTAGAGTTCATAAAGTTACATATTTTATTGTGAGTCACCAGGTGAGACCCCTCCATGTGTTTCTATGAACAGGTAACTAGAGACTGTAAAGTTCATCTTCATGATGCTTTTTCATTTCAGCTTGAAAACTGCAGGACTACAGGAAGTGAACAAAAGCTGCAGCTGCTCTGTCTGTGCACGCTCAGGAACGTGCACGTCACACACACAACCTC